>NW_028283809.1:5000-168368 GCF_059441095.1 Idiotropiscis lumnitzeri
TATACATCAATGAAATAATTGTCCCTTGGCAAAATTAAACTGATTAAAATTTACAATTTTGAGACCTATTATGGTGTAGATCTCAAAACTTAGTATTCTGTGGTGCAAAATTGTGCAAATATTATTGATGGTCAATAAAAGTCCACTGTACTTAAGTGAAGACTCAACTCGGTAAAATGCATTGCATTACAATTGCATGTAAAATCTCAGGTTAATCACACTCGTGGATTTGCATAGGAGGGCATATCAATATATGAAGAGTGAAGATATTCAATTAATTGATTGTATGGCTCGTCATAGGAATGTTGTCAATTTAGTGTAAGCCTTACCCCTGGAAAGACCCGTTCCTCAATGGCTACCATGTGACTTGACTACTCTTGCTTAAACTTTCTAGATTTGTGTATGTCCTTCCACTAAGTGTGTGTACCAAGACTGTCCATTGTGGAAAAAACAAGGAGAGATCATTTTAAATTGAAATTAATCTGCATAACAATCAAATGTTTGAGTGTAGTTTAGAGCCGGCCACACAAAAAGGCAACTTGATTCATGGGAAAAATTGATTCGGTTCAGAAACTCATCACAAATTAAGTTTGTAAACCAAGCATTCAAAGCTCACCGTGAAAATGAAGTCAATGTGTATCCTGGCAGATGTAACTTGTTTCTGCTGGCTCAAGTACAGTAGCAGCTTATACTATACAGAAAGAGAGACATGATTAAGAAAAATGCTACATCAGTACAATCATCTGAATGCCCATCCAATAATTCTAATACATACTATAATAATTCAATGCGCAGTCCATACCTCTTTACTCGTGTGGTTGCCCAGAATGGCTGCACCCAGCTTTCCCTGCTTCACGTACTGTCCATTTATACTGTGTAAGGGGCATGCAATTATTTTGAATTGTTCTCTTCAAAAAACCATGGCAGACAATATTCAAGCATTCACACAAAGCACATATGGTAGAACAATGAATAAAATCCAATTTAAATGAAAAAAAACCCCAAATCTAATCGCTGGTTCTTAACTCTTTGTTAGCCGACCATTATACTTGTGTTGTTCAAAACATGGTTAACTTTGATGGTGCTGTTAACAAACCACGTGAATAACATTACTGTTTAGTGCCACTATGTCTCACAATTCCTCATTTTGTTTACTTTCGGTGTTGCAAAAAAATTGTTTTTGCTGACAAGTAAAACATAAGTTAGTCTATGTTTGAAGCCCGGTGGCAAATAAACAGTTGAAATGCATCGTTATGTTCGTCAAAATTGCCCCGGGGGGATTCTACTCTAAATCCCTGGCGACAATGCACAACTGTCCATTGGCAAATACAGTGAACCCTCGCTACTTTGCGGTTCACCTTTCGCGGGTTCAGTGCTTCGCGGGTCTAAAAAATATTCGGGGGCATTGTAGTTTCGCCGAGTGGCACGACGGGGCGCTGGAGCGGTTAGACGGCCGGCGTGCGCCAAAGAGGAGAGTGGACGAAGAAGAGCACGTTCCCCCGGGCACGATTTGGGGCGACGTTTCGCGCGGTTCGGACCGCGTGCGTGGCAGTTAAGCCGTAGAGGAGCAAGCAGCCCCTAAGTTTAACCGAATGGAAGCTCCGGAGGAGGAGGGCATGCTCGCGTCACAGTAAGCCGAAGAGGAGCACCTTCCCCGGGCACGGGCGGTTCGAATCGGCCCCTAAGTTTAACCGAATGGAAGCTCCGGAGGAGGAGGGCGGGCGTGTGTCACAGTTAAGCCAAATAGGAGCACCTTCCGCCCGGGGCACGAGCGGGGCGAAATGAAACCGAGTTCAACCGAACGGAGACACGCTTCGGGGGAGCAGGTCCGGCGTGCGTGACAATTAAGCCGAAGAGGAGCACCTCTTCCGCCCGGACACGAGCGGAGCGCGAGGCTGTCAGTTATGAATGAATAAATGAATAAATAAATAAATAAATAAATAAAAGAATGCCACCTTTCATTTCACAGGGCACACCGGACGGCGTACCAGCAGGTAAAAGTCGGAGTAATTAAATAAATACAAAAAGAATGGCTGGGGAATAAAAAAAATACGTTTTAATAATAATTTGTTTTTTTTTGTTATAACATGAATTTCACTCTCTCTCTCTCTCTCTACCCGTATATATATATATATATATATATATATATTATATATATATTGTATATTTTTTAAGCATTTTTGTAGGTGCGCCGCTACTTCGCGGATTTTCTGTTTTCGCGGGTGGTCTCGGTCCCCATTAACCGCGATAATCGAGGGTTCACTGTAATACCACAATTTTCCATATCAACACAAAAGTCAATAAAGTTAGGGGGAAAAAGACAAACAATAAAAAAGCTGGTCAATCCAACGACGCATTGTTGTTTCCATTTGTCAGCGAGGGCATGGTAGCAACAGTGAGCAAGCGAGCCCCTTTGGTGCAACCCTAGAACGAAACACGACGGGAATAATGCTGCTCTCTCTGCACCCAAAAACAGCACCATTGATCTAAAGTGCACAAAACATCTTTGAATTCCCCCCATCCATTGCCGAAAAGAAAAAAAAAAAAGTAGGATAAGGCACAATCAAACGAGAACTGACACACAATGGGGATAACAGTGTGCTTTACTGTAAGTGAATGAAAAAGCTGATTTCACAAGATGGAAGGTGGCCAGGGTCTCAGAGGGACAATGTTCCAAATCACGGAAATACTGTTAACCACAGACAGGTACGAGTTTTCTTCCCAACTGAATTTTATTTATTGTGTCGTCAGCACACATCTACCCCTGAAATACTCAGCCCTGACATAACAATGTAATCCAAAAAGCACAGTGATTTACTGTTTACATAAATCAGCGTTAGCCACCAATGCCATGTAGTTAATGTACCATATTTTTCAGACCATAAAGCGCACTTAAAATCCATATATTTTCTCAAAAATCAACAGTGCACCCTGGATATGGATAAATGTCGGCTTTTCAGTTCGTCTGCTTTAATTCAAATTCCTTTTTATTATATTTGCGTTCTCATTCTCATGCTTCTCTTATTGCAAACAGGCATCTGTTTTCGTCATACCGGAATAAGAACTACTTCCTGCTTTTGTGTGTAAAAATCATGGGAAATGTAGTCCTACTTGCCCAATGCTGCGGTTGCCCTTAGACCCAATGAAAGTTGACCTATGCTGGCGACATATTTCCAAAGTTACAATGTGGGACCTGACCGGCCTAAGGGAAACAACACAGCCAACTTTCCATAACTACTGAGACCAAGCCAAAAATGTGACATTGACGTTCTTACAGCTGCTGAACTGTCAACCAACGTTGCATCATGCATTAGCCAAAGTAATAACACCACCACCGGTCACCAGATTGACTAGCAATGTTCAAGCTTTTTTTTTTTTTCTCCATCTGTCAATATATCAAATAAACAAATGGTAACATTAGAATAAACTATTCTACATGGAATGTTTCACAAAATAATGCACATTATGACCCAATGCCTCTTATGGATGATTTTTTCATTCATTGATATTGTGCCTAATAATATGGGGTGCGCTCAATGGTCCATAAAATAAGGTATATTGAGAGTTAAGCACACGGTTAAAAGGTTAGCGCCAGTCCTTTGATGTGTGAACTTTTACGTCAACGTTTGAGTTTTGATCAACAAGACAGTGCTGTTAAAATTAACGGTCGTTAAATCTACTTAACCAGTGGTAAAGAAAAAAAGTTTTGAACAACCGGGCCCCGGTCTTCACTTCTTTAAACATTAAAATCAGGGTACTTACTATTGAAAGGCTTGGACTGCAGCGGCAAATAATACTTCAAGGGTACCAGGTGAAAGTGCTGCTGTCTGGATGACTGAGACTGCAAAACATGATAATGCAAAACATTAAGCAGTCAGATCAGATTATATTCAATTCATTATTCAGTTTGAATGGTCTGACCTGGATTCGAGCTTTTTCTAGGCTGCTTTGGTGCTATATAATGAAAGGACTCATTCCCTTGCCTGGTTTCTTCATCAAGGCCGAACAGAGAAGCCAACTTGGCCCTGCAAGAAGAGCAAATGTTAAGACAAAAATTTGTTTGTGTCACCACAAAATCATTTGAAATATTTGTTTAGGTCTCATTTCGTAATCAGGGCTGAACTGGCACTCACACATCCAAATAATTAATAAAATTGGCATTTTAACTTACACTCAAGTATGCACGTACACGCAAGCACCCTTTTTTATGCGCGTGTGCATGCTTATATACAAATATCTTGCTTATCTATTATCATATATCACCCCATACCTTGCTCAATATACTCATAATACAAGCAGGTTCAAGTCTAAGTAAATAGCAACGTTTTGCTGATCTTAATTTACAAGATGTCATTTTATTAAAGGGGAAGTCAACCCTCCCAAAATTCTTTGCAATAAAACGTTCTTCGCGCCTTAACTAGACGGACCATGGCATTTTGATCAATATTGGATTTTTGAAATATGAGATAAGCAGCAAAATTCACCTGTTTTTAGCCATCTTGGTGGGCGACTGTCGACTGAAATGACATCACAGTTCCTCAGGGCTCAGGTAACGACCAATCAATGCTAACCTGTTTCCTAAAGCCGAGCAATGATTGGTCATTACATGAGCACTGAGCAACTGTGATGTAATTTTCAGTCGACAGCAAGTGGTAAAATGGCCGCCCCGGGAGATGGATAAAAGTGGGGAGATTTTACTGCTTAGCTCGCATTCAAACGCGGGAGTAAACAGAATGCCGTGTTTTGACGAGGAGGCCTGCATAGAAGAAATATTATGGAACTATTTGACTTCCCCTTTAAACAGATTCTTTGCATATAATGTCGGACTATCTTATCCAGTACTAAGCTAAGAGCCAATGAAAGCCAAAACCGTTTTGCATACTGTGATTGATGGCCTATTCATGTATAACACTGAGTGTAATGTAAATATTTTTATATATTATTAGATTTTATATGGACGACCTATTGTATTAATTTAAATTAAGTAGAAATGCACTGAGAACAGGAGGTAGGACTAGATAAGTTCTCTACTTCTTCCTATCAACCTGTAAACTAATTATGGTTGTATACATGTAGACTGTTCTTATGACATTCCTTTTTTTTTCTCTTCTTTACTTTTAAATCTTTTACCTATGACTATATTCATTTCTGTTCTGTTTGTATGTTCAATAAAAATCATCAAATCAATCAAATGAGTTGATGAACACTTTCAACATCCCAGAGAAGAATGCACGACCAGCAGGATCTCCGTGGATTATTGGCAGATTGTTCAAGGGAAGTCATGTGTAAGCATCGCAAGCTGCATCTGTCAAGCCTCTGCGATTGAATTGGAACAACAACTAGCGTGGAATTGCTATGTTCGGGACTGTTGTGTTTTATTAACTCATTCAACCTAGTCCCTGCCTACCGAAGATCTTTTTATACGTCTTGGGCATTTTTTTGGGGGGGGCGTGATAGTGTGCAGTAGACTGTGACTGAGAATCAGCCTTGTCTGTCGACTAGGACAGGCAGTGGTTCAAGAGATCCACCAGGATCACGCTGCAGAAGAAGACTGAAGTGGGGGAGGAGTGTTGGAGAAGAGTTGTGGAAGAGTGTGCAGACTGGAGAGTCTTAGACGACGTACTAGTGATGGAAAATCAAAATTTACTCTTGAGGAATTCTTTTGGGTAAAAACAAAGGCTTCCAATAAGCATGACAAAGGCATTAAAGTTGCTTTAAATCAGAAGATGATGACGCTTCGTCTCCATAAAAGCAAGAAGCCATCAAAAGTTTCGCGTGTTTCACGTGGCCCACAGATCGCTACGCCGGTGTTTTCAAGCAGCAAAGCGATACAGTCCCCTTTCAGACGGTGTACAATGTGTGTAGTCACGTGACTCCACCGATTCAGCCTGAATAAGAAGGCAAACTGACGATGAGAAAATGGCTGATGGTTCAAATCAAGAAGTGGCTGACTACTGAAGATGAAGTGACATTAGTTGAAGTTGATCCTGTTGTGCTTGTCCCGAGAAGAAATTCGACATCTTTCATTTGGAAATATTTTGGATTCCACAAAGATGGTGTTGAGCAAAAGAACATAAAATGCATAGTGTGTCTGGAAACCGTCGTAACCACCAAAGCAACGCATCCAACCTTTTTCACCACCGACAGCGCAGCAATACTGTCTAGTTCAAAGGTGTCTGTCGATCTCTCGCTCCATCCTCCCCTCACTCGTAAACAAGACCCCAAGATACTTAAACTCCTCCACTTGGGGCAGGATCTCCTCCCCGACCTGGAGAGGGCACTCCACCCTTTTCCGACTGAGAACCATGGTCTCAGATTTGGAGGTGCTGATCTTCATCCCAACTGCTTCACACTCGGCTGCGAACTGCTCCAATGAGAGTTGGAGATCACGGCTTGAGGAAGCCAACAGTACCACATCATCTGCAAAAAGCAGAGATGAAATACTGAGGTCACCAAACCGGATCCCTCATCGCCTCGACTGCGCCTAGAAATTCTGTCCATAAAAGTTATGAACAGAATCGGTGACAAAGGGCAGCCTTGGCGGAGTCCAACCCTCACTGGAAACGAATCCGACTTACTGCCGGCAATGCGGACCAAACTCTGACATCGGTGGTACAAGGACCCAACTGCCCGTATCAAGGGGCTCGGTACCCCGTACTCCCGAAGCACGCTCCACAGAACTCCCCGTGGGACACGGTCGAACGCCTTCTCCAAGTTCACAAAACACATGTAGACTGGTTGTGCGAACTCCCATGCACCCTCAAGGACCCTTGTAGAGATTGTAGAGGTGGTCCAATGTTCCACGTCCAGGACGAAAACCTCACTGCTTCTCCTGGATCTGAGATTCAACCTCCCGACGGACCCTCCTCTCCAGTACCCCTGAGTAGACCTTACCAGGGAGGCTGAGGAGTGTGATTCCTCTATAATTGGAACACACCCTCTGGTCGCCCTTCTTAAAAAGGGGGACCACCACCCCGGTCTGCCAGCAGAGGCACTGTTCCCGATGTCCACGCAATGTTGTAGAGGCGTGTCAACCATGACAGCCCCACAACATCCAGAGCCCGAAGGATCTCATCCACCCCCGGGGCCTTGCCACCGAGGAGCTTGTAAACCACCTTGGTTACTTCAGCCCTCGAGATAGGTGAGTCCACCACGGAGTCTTCAGGCTCTGCTTTCTCAATGGAAGGCGTGTCGGTAGAATTGAGGAGGTCTTCGAAGTATTCTCCCCACCGACTCACAACGTCCCGAGTCGAGGTCAGCAGCACCCCATCTCCACTATAAATAGTGTTGGTGGTGCACTGCTTCCCTCTCCTGAGATGACGGATGGTGGACCAGAATTTCTTCGAAGCCGTCTGGAGGTCGTTTTCCATGTCCTCACCGAACTCCTCCCACGCCCGAGTTTTTGCTTCGGCAACCACCGAAGCCGTATTCCCCTTGGCCACTCTGTACCTGTCAGCTGCCTCCGGAGTCCCACAGGCCAGAAAGGCCCGATAGGACTCTTTCTTCAGCCTGACAGCATCCCTTACCGCCGGTGTCCACCAGCGGGTTCGGGGGTTGCCGCCACAACAGGCACCGACCACCTTACGTCCACAGCTTCGATCGGCTGCCTCAACAATGGAGGCACGAAACATGGTCCACTCAGACTCAATGTCCCCCGCCTCCCCCGGTACGTGGGCAGTTCTGCTGGAGGTGGGAGTTGAAACACTTTCTGACAGGGGATTCTGCCAAGCGTTCCCACCAGACCCTCACAATACGTTTGGGTCTTCCGGGTCGGACCGGCATCTTCCCCCACCATCGGAGCCAACTCACCACTAGGTGGTGATCAGTTGACAGCTCCGCCCCTCTCTTCACCCGAGTGTCCAAAACATGCGGCCGCAAATCCGATGACACGACTACAAAATCGATCATCGAACTGCGGCCACCTTAAGGCGGAGGGAGGCTACCCTCTCGTCCACCGGGGTGAACCCCAGTGTAGAGGCGCCAAGCCGGGGGGCAATAAGTATGCCCACACCTGCTCGGCGTCTCTCACCTTGGGCAACTCCAGAGTGGAAGAGTGTCCAACCTAGGGCTGGGCGATATGACCTAAAATCAATATCGCGAGAAATTGGGTAATTTTACCTCCATAACGATAAATGTGCGATAAATTCCCCCTGAGGACCAAAATCTAAATAAATGCAGGAAATGCATATTAACTGCTTTTTTTATTGACCAACTGGTACACATTACTTTCAATAAAAAATAAAAGTACAAAAATAATTTGAATAAACATTCCAAATAGCTTGCTTTGCATGACTTGAACAATGTCACAAAGAACAGGAGAAAAAGGGTACCTCTCACAAAATCTTTTTCTGCAAATATACTGTGCCGAGATGCTATAATGCCATTTGCAAAAGCCTAGATTTGTGTAAAGGTATCTTGTAAACAATATAAATCATGCCATGTGCAAAGGAGCTAGTCGCCTGTAAACAAAATGCTAAATAAAATGAAAAAAATGTAAATGGAATGCCAATGCCAAATAAACAAGTGTGCATGATCAGGAAAATGTGCCGTCTCGAGTACTCCGGTACGCGGTCGCCACTTGTCTATGTACTGCACATTCAGGCTCAAACAGGGATCCATGTTGCGACTCGACCACAAGTCGGATGTGGATGCAAAATGCTCGACATGTCTCCGCTCCCGTCCCGATGTCCATATCGGGAAGTGCTGTTTGCGGCAAATATTTTCGTACCTCTTGTCGGCTACGTTCATGAGGCGTTTAAATCCTGTGCGCTCCACTGTAACTAGAGGAGCTCTATCTTTAGCTATGTGCTAGGCTATTGCATCCAGTTCTGAGACGTTCTCTTGTATGGTGTAGCCTCCGTTGGTGGGCTGTTGTCACTTGTCCAACCTTGCTCCTCACTTTGAACTTTTAGCACAAGCTCCAAGTCAACAGCATGGTTGTGTTGTGGGTGGTGAAAAAGAAAAGGTTGGACGCGCTGTTTCAGGTGCTTACGACGCACTTTGTAGTTCATGTTCTTTTGCTCAAACATCGTCTTTATGGAACCCAAAACATTTCCAAACGACAGATGTCGAATTTCTTTTCGGGACAAGCGCGACAGGAACAATTTCAATTAACGTTACTTTGTCTGCAGCCGTGTCAGCCGCTTCAGGATTTGAATCGCCAGCTACGAACGCGTCTTCTGTTTACATTCTTCTACAGCGCATCAGTCACGTGACTACATGCGCTGTAGCCGTCTTAAAGGGGCATGAACATCGCCGCAGACAGAAAAGACTTTTCTTTTTTTTTTTTTAGACACCGAATTTACCGACATGGGCAAAATGATGTCGGTCATTGTAATACATTTCGGTAACGGTAAATTTTCGGTTTATCGCCCAGCCCTAGTCCAACCCCACTCAAGAGGACTGGTACCAGAGCCTAAGCTGTGTGTGGAGGTGAGCCCGACTATATCTAGTCGGAATTTCTCTGCCTCGCACACCAGCTCAGGCTCCTTCCCCGCCAGAGAGGTGACATTCCATGTCCCAAGAGCTAGTTTCTGTAGCCGGGGATCAGAGCGCCAAGGTCCCTGTCTCTTGCCGCTGCCCGACTCACATTGCACCCGACCCCTTTGGCCCCTCCCACAAGTGATGAGCCCATGGGAAGGGGGACCCATGGGTGCAGGCCCGGCCACCAGCCGCTCGCCGACGAGCCCCACCTCCAGGCCTGGCTCCAGAGGGGGGACCCGGTGACCCGCGTCCGGGCAAGGGAAATCGTGGTCCAATAATTTTGTCCAACATTTCTGTGTTATTTATAAATAATGGTGCAGTTTAAATTGAAGGCGATACTATGGGCTTTAATTTTTTTAGTAATGGTTTAGTGCATTCTAACATGAAACCAACTCTATACACTATGCAGAGTTGCACTAATACTATGAAACTATCTATACAAAAAGAAATACTTATGTGATGACAACGAGGGCATGTAGCAAACATGTCAGATTTTGATACTTTGAGTTACGGGTGGGCGATGTGGCAAAAATATAATTTCACAATTTTTTTTTACAAATCATTTCATCACGATTCTTTTGTACATCGTTTTTTTAGACTCATTTACACATTTCTACCATTTTCAACATGTCTAAAATACATATAAAACACAAAAATAAAAATAAAAAACATCTGAAGCCAACTAAGCTTTCTGAACAAGTTTTAATTTAAATTAAATGTGTTGTGAACATAAACATAAAAGCTAACATAACGTCACCATAAAAATACGGCTAATAGTGCGGGTCTAGTACTTTGAACAGTCTTCAAAGCCCTCGCTTTCTACTTTGAGTACTGGAATTTCCCAGTTTGTGAGCGCATCACGCCTTTAAGGGAGCACGCGGGATCTTCGATACATCGAGTTCACTGACTAATACCTCCTTAATCTTCAGATACAATTGAAATGTCAGAAATGAAAAAAGGCATCAGCCACAACGTGCTTCCTTCCTTGGTGATCGAGCATCCCCGTTGTGCTGCCATGAAAGGGATGTTTGCATCCTCAGTATGTGTATGTGAAATGTGCCGTAACTTTAGGACTCGGTTACTAACACCAGGTAGCCATGACACCACGTCGCATTACCCACAATGCTTCTGTGTAGATCACGGATGACCCGGATCACACCACTACTGCGCATGTGCGGTGGCGACGGGCATACAACCAGAAAATCCCGAGATGAGGCAGTTTCAAGAGAAAAGCAATAGGCCAAATAAATATATACATTAAGGACTCATCGACTACTTAAATTGTCGACGAGTTTGATCATCGTCGTCATAATTAGTTGACTAATCTTGGCAGCCCTAGTGCATAGAGTGATTTAACAGCAGCATGAGTCGGTTTCACATCTACAGATAGTTGCTGCTCCTTTTTGAAGTGAACTCTTCAAGCCACCCTTTCTTTTAATCATAAGCGTTACGTAGACATTTTTGCACATGGGCCATGGCACTATTAAAAATGTTTGTTTACAAAAAACATTACTTCCACAAACACAATATCCCCTTTACACAATTATAGGCCTTTGCATATGGCATCACAGTATCTTTGTGCAAGCCATTTGCACAAAAAAGTTTATAAGAGAGGTAACCTTTTTCTCCTGTTCTGATATTGTTCACATCTTGCAAGCTACAAGGGAATTTCATAGTTTTATATTTCATTGAAAGTAATGTGTGCCAGTTGGTCAATAAATCAACCAAAAGCATCTCATTTGCATTTCCTGCAGTTAATTTCAGATGGCATAGATCTACAGTGCCAGACGTAGTCAAGAGCTGGAGTTTTTATTATTGACAAAAAAAATTTGATGCAAATGTCCCCCCCCCCTGTGGATGAATAGCCGTTTTAATTATCAGTTTTTGACCCCTTGACTACTACTAATAAAAAACTGAAAAAAAACATGTCACATATCGATCTGTCACTATTATGTAATGACAACAGTCCCTCCCTTAGTTAGGGATGATACCTATCCATGAACAAACATGGAAAACTAACTATTCCTTTAAAATAGGGTGTCATGTCTTCAATCCGACAAAGTGACTTGAGGATACTTCAAACTCGTACTGCTCTACATTATTGCGTTGCACACTACACACGCGTTGCTTGAAATGTCAATTCGGGAAGCTTTTGAGACCAAAACAAAACGTATCAATAATAAATCCGTCTATGTGCCCCAGACTGTTACTTGGTATACGAACGTTGAATGTGTTTTCCCGTTTTTCTCTTTTTTTGTCACAATTCGAAAAATATTAGTAAGACTTGATTAATGTTATTTCAAGTCGGTGCAACAACGATCAACCACATTGTTTGAAACGTGGACTGCTTAAATGAACTCCGTACCTATAGCTTGGCACTGGCTAATGTTATGCTAGTTAAATCTGTTGCTAACACGTTCATCATCGTCGAGAAATGATGCATAACTTACCCGCATGTGGGTGACAAGAAATCGCCATCTTCGTCGTCTCCACCGAACATTTTATCAGTTAAAAGTAGCAAGTAGGCTACTTATACATGGCAACTTCAATAACGTCTGACCACTCTTCCTGGTTGTGAGTCGTCAGCTGACTTTCCACCTGATCCCCTTCTGACTGTGAGGTTAACGCCATTGATATTATTAAGAACACTGAATAGCGCGTGCGCGCTCTGAGCCAATGGCAAGTAACATTCGTCACCAGGCGGCCATCTTGGGACGGGGCTGCGCGGTCAATGAAATAACAGTATATCCTTCAACTCTCCTAAATTCTCAACTGATTTTCAAATGGCTTGGTTTGTCGGGGTAACGTCGGAGATGTTATTTGATGCATACTTAAGAATAGTTCAAAACATTTAATTCAATATTTAAAAAAGTGCATTAGGTTGGTAGGTAAAGCAAACGTACATACACACGCACACACGCTCAATTATATGGTTAATATTTAAAAGAAATAAAATAATGATAAAACGAATTTAAAAAAAAAGAACTTTGAGAGAACAAGGTTTCAAAACCAATGGCGCAGAGGAACGTTTAAGGGACAGTTCATTGATGTTAATTGGCACTTATATTATAAGTTGGCTTGTAAAAAATTACATCAGTACTAAAATACTGCCCCCCAAAAGACTACGTAGTGATTTAAGGGTTTTTTTGTGACGTGATTCATGACAAATTGTCATGCCCCCTTTTGGGGCTCAACTTGTTATTTTTTTCCGGTTCCAGCGTCACTCCTGGGAGTGACGCTTTCTGGTTACCGTACAAATGGGATTCATTATTGTCAACATGTTTCACATTTCTTTCCTTTAAAGGTAAGGACAAAATATATATATATATATATATATATATATATATATATATACAATATTTAGGGGATCCCTTTATATATGTATGTATATGCTGCACATATGTATATATATTTAGGCGACGTAAACAGCATTTGACAACAAAAATCTGAATAAAATGATGAAAATAGGCACTTAACATTTCTAAAAGGCAGGGTCAAACGCAATTTTGCAATAGCTCTAAGCCATGCTGTTCCTGTGTAACAGAACTTGTAGTCTATATGACAAATAACTCATTTTAGTGGAAGGTTGGAGGCTTGGAGGCTCCGTTCATCAGAGAAGCCGCATGGAGCACAAAAATCTGTCTTTTTCACATTCGATGGTATTTCTGTCAACACAAAGCCTGCAGAAAGAATCGAAATATAAATATATTTTTTAACAATCTGAAGACAAATTATGAGCAACTTAAGTTATGTCGAAACGAAAGAGTAATTCTGCCTCTCCGACACATCATTGCTGAGTCAGGTTTTTAATCACTCTAAGTTCTTACTCAATGCTATTAAGTTCGACAAACTAGGTTCATGGTCTAAAACGTTATTGGTCTCAGATAAACCTAATGATAATCGAAAGTTGTGTATGTGTGTGTTGCAGCAGGATGGAAATCAGGCAGGAGAGCAGCCCTTGAAGAAAAGGATTGTCCGAATAAGTTTATGAGTACATATTCTGAAATTCAATGTATAAGTTTCAAGGCCTTATCCAATTACTACTTGCACTACAACCATTGCACCCCTCAATGGGATACAGTGAACCCCCGGTTATCGCGGTTAATGGGGACCGAGACCACCCGCGAAAACTGAAAATCCGCGAAGTAGCGTCGCACCTTCAAAAAAAAAAAAACACCGTGTATATATATACTTCGCACCTATATATATATATATATATATATATATATAAATATATATAGGTGCAAAGTAGCGGCACACCTTCAAAAATGCTTAAAAAAAAAATATATATATATATATATATATATATATATATACTGGTAGAGAGAGAGAGAGAGTGAAATTCATATTATAACAAAAAAACAAATTATTATTAAAACTTATTATTTTTTTATTCCCCAGCCATTATTTTTGTATTTATTCAATTACTTCTTTTTGTATTTATTTAATTACTTTGACTTTTACCTGCTGGCAGGACTCTCCAAACGCAGACCCGGGAAAAAAGGTGGTGATACAAAGATATTTATTATCACAATATAGTCAGTGTAATCAGCGCGTCTCGCAGCAGCTGACGACATGGCTCGAGACGATCGCTGGAGGAACGCCCACACAGCTGAAAAAACAAAAACACGCGGCATGACAGGCACGGATCATGACAGTGAAATGAAAGGTGGCATTCTTCATTTATTTATTTATTCATTCATAACTGACAGCCTCGCGCTCCGCCGGTACCCGGGCGGAAGTTGTTTCTCTTCGGCTTGACAGCCACACACGCCGGCCGGTCTCCTTCGGAGCTCACTCACGGTCCCAAACGAAGCAAAATGTCGCCGCGCGAGTGCCCGGGCGGAAGTTGTTTCTCTTCGGCTTGACAGCCACACACGCCGGCCGGTCTCCTTCGGAGCTCACTCACGGTCCCAAACGAACCAAAATGTCGCCGCGCGAGTGCCCGGGCGGAAGTTGTTTCTCTTCGGCTTGACAGCCACACACGCCGGCCGGTCTCCTTCGGAGCTCACGCACGGTCCCGAACGAAGCAAAATGTCGCCCCCGATCGTGTCCGTCGCCACCAATCATGTCCGGGGGAACCTGCTCTTCTTCGTCCACTCTCCTCTTCGGCGCACGCCCGCCGTCTAACCGCTTCAGCGCCCCCTTGTGCCGCTCGCCGAAACTACAATGCTCCTGAATATTTTTTTAGACCCGCGAAGCACTGAACCCGCGAAAGGTGAACCACGAAGTAGCGGGGGTTCACTGTATATGCATTTCAACATTTCTGCATTTGGGCCACAGAGGCCAGTCACTGGTGTAATGCATCGCAACAGCTTCAAACAATTTTAAGATTTATTTTTGTTTCAAAGGCCTTAGCTTCAGTTGCAGGTGTTATTTCCCTGTTTGACACATACGCTACATAGCACAAGAGCTTACTGTGTCAGGGGAGGGATATCAATAGTCACCACACTCTTTTGAGTCACGGTTGTCAAAACCAAAACCATCAATGAACAGCATACAAGCAAACACTGAAACAAAGAAATACAATCAACACAAAACATGCATCTCTCATGGAATTCTTTTAGAAATAAAAATAACACATAATGAGTATGCAATGCATCCTGGGAGCCTATCAACCTCAGCCAATCAGATGGCTGGTTTGAGAGAGGTGTGCTTTGGGCAGTGTGTTTTTTTTCCCTGTTGTCTAAACCTTTGATGTTTCTCGCATGCATGCAATAACATGAATCATAAGACAGACTATGACATCGTGGACATCTGCCCTTTTGTCCAGCTTTCTCCCGCAGATACATATTGGTCTGTTCTAACTTACTGTCTCAAACCATCACCAAAATAGACCTTCAAAGAATTTATTTGTCACAATCAATTCTGCACAAAGTTTGATCTGACTTTAACCAGCAGGGTGTGCAAACATGAACCTTGCAATGCCCTAAGGGCAGTCAGACCCGTTGCCAGAGAGATATCAGCGTGGAGGTATTGGGGAATATTTGGGACTTCAAGTGCGCCTTACGGCCGTGAAATGCAGTAATTGGCAGAAATGTGTTAAATTACCAAAATTGACTCATCAGTTTATTATTCGGTCCAGTTATCCAATTGTCGGTGGTGCGATCAGAGCATCATATCTCATTTAATGAGTCATTTGCTGTATCACATTACATGCAGGTTCTTGTGGATGTTCCTTGTCAGGGGACACACGTGCCCAAAGGTTTGTAAATACTGGACCGAAATCGTTGAAATGATGTCTAACATCATCAGTCAGTTGAAACCTGATCCTCTAACAATTATTCTCGGATTGTCTGATGATATTGTGCATTTGAGTTATTCACAGTGATGTTTTATTTCTTACTGTATTCAAATAACAAAGAAAATGCTTCTTAAACATTGGCTGGAAAACCTTACAAACACACTTCACTTGGAAAGGATTCATTCTCTCTGATAAACTCTGTGTTCAATCAAATATGGCAACCACTCTCCGATTATCTTGTGGTTGAGAAGGGCCTATTATGATCAAGGTAAATTGTTATCTTGGCAAGTTAAAAAGAGGCATTCCGAAAGAGCTATTAAGAGCATTACAACCTGATTGGGAAATATATCTATGGATCCATTGGAAATTAATGATACCTTTATCTCTGTATAAATCTGACAACACTAGAAGAACAAAATGAATTCCTGGATCGATATCATAAAATATTACCAGATGATCTTAAAAAAGATCTTGAAAGCAATTTAAATATTGAAGAAATTTCAGAAGCCATTCAAAGCACAAAAAGTGGTAAAACTGGTGGAAATGATGGACTGCCCATTGAATTTTATAAAACCTTTAAAGAAAAGTCTCTTACCCCTTTGTTGAATATGTATAATGGCTCGTTTCAAAGTGGGATACTGCCACCCTCCTTACGCCTGGCAATTATAACACTCATTTTGAAACAGGGGAAGCCCCCAATTGAATGTTCATCTTTTAGACCAATAAGTTTAATGAGCTGTGATACTAAAATATTGTGCAAATTATTGGCTAAGAGGTTGGAAAAACACATACCACATCTGGTACATCATGATATAAACGGTTTTGTACAGAAGCGTAAGGGATTTCATAATATACGACGAGTCTTGAATATAAGACATGAAAAGTACAATACTAATGATATTGCATTGCTGTCACTAGATGCCTGGCAGGCCTTTGATAAAATAGAATGGCCATATCTATTAAGTTTACTGTCGAGAAATGGACTTGGTGCTAATTTTCTCAGATGGGTAAAACTGCTATATACATCACTCTGAATAACTCAAATGCACAATATCATCATACAAGGATCAGTCAGGTTTCAACTGACTGATGATATATATATATATATGCCTAGTATATGCATTAAATACGGAAATAACATCCTCAACTGGTGTTGCGCCCTTTGATGCAGCGCGTCTTATGGCCGTAAAAATACGGTATATATATATATATATATACATATAGAGTGTATATATATATATATATATATATATATATATATATATATGTATATATATATATATATATACCGTATTTTTACGGCCATAAGACGCGCTGCATCAAAGGGCGCAACACCAGTTGAGGATGTTATTTCCGTATTTAATGCATATACTAGGCGCGCCGCTGAGCTCAGCTCGCGCCTTGTTGTGCGGCGCACCTAGTATATAGCTCACTGAGTTCGCTCGCTGAGCTCGCTCGCTGAGTTCGCTCAGCTCACTGCTCAGCTCAGCTCTGCTCAGCTCTGCTCAGCTCTGCTCAGCTCGCGCGAGCTGAGCTCTCGCTGATGCCAGCTCACCAGGACTCAATCCCTGAAGGAATCCCTGCCAGAGGTATCACCCCATTTCAATGACAGATGTTCTGAAACTATAAGGATTCACTACCAATAACACTGACTCTAACTAATAAGAGGTGTCATGACAATACGTCTACTAGGCAACGTCAGGGGAGGGACTTCACTGGTCACACACTCAAATCAAAACCAAAAAAACTCAGCATACAAGCAAACAATGAAACAAAGAAATAAGATTAACACAAAACATGTATCTCTCATGCCATCTATATGCCCAAAAGAAATAGAGTGTATATATATATATATATATATTGAGATACGTGGGCAGCTGGATTGTCATTTGTCTTGTGTTTTTGTTTCTTGTTTCTGTTGTTGTTTTCTATTTGACCGTTGTATTGGTCCAATCTATTCTCTGTTTAATGAAAATCCATTGACAAAAAAAATTAAAGCCATACTGTGGCCTTAAAATTTTAAAATTGTACTAAAGCTATAATCTATGCAGAGTTGCACTAATACTATGAATACTATCTATGACTACAAAAAGAAATACTTGAAAACAAATTAGTAATCAAGCCTTTTTTGAAATGTAAGAGGTCGTGAAATCAGAGTATGGTTGTATATTAGGAAAATGCACTGTACTAAAGAAAACTAAAAAACACTATTGGTTTTTAATTTTGTTTTTATTTAACCTTTATCCAAAATGTTTTGCTTTTGTACACTATTATGAATAATTTAATAATAGTAAATTGATTTACAAAAGCAGAACAATGTAGGATATTGGAACAAACTTAATTATGTGTTTTATTTTTATGTGATGCCAGTGAGGGCTTGTGGCAAATTTGTTCTGTTACGTTGAGCACTGGTATTTCCCAGTTCATAAAAGCAACATTCAATTTGCGAGACAGAGTGTGAGAGATCTTTCTCCTTCTGTGTCAAACACGGGCAACCACACACTGTTTTGGTCATTAATAAACATGAGTTCACTGGCTAATTTCTCTTAAACCATAGTTTGCGCTGCAATATACCATAAAGGAGACCGTGTTAGTGTTGAGCGTTACATCAAGTTCCATCAAACACACACAGTGACCTGTGTGTGCTAACTACAGTTAGCTTCCATACACGACTGAATGTGTCAGAAATTAAATCAGGCATTAGCCACAACGTGCTTTCTTTCTTGATGATTGAGAATCCCCGTCGTCCTGCAATGAAAGAGAGGTTTGCACGACGTCAGGTTCGACGTCGTTTTGATTAGTCGACTAATCTTGGCAGCACTATATGATTTCTATGTACCTCTGATCTCGTGCATGCAGCAACATTCATCGTGACCAAGAGAAAAACACCAGACCTTAAAATGCAACTACAATAACACTATAAAAAAAATGTTGTTCACTGAACTGAATTACAATACAATTACTTTTTCAGGACTTATCAAAGCATTTTAATGCAATCATGTGAAGATGTGTTTGCCATTGGTGACTATACTGGACTCACGAGACCAAGTCTTACAAGTTCTTCTTTTCATGACACATCATAATAGATTTTGTCTCTCTTTGAGGAACAGTGCAACAGCAATGAAAACAATCTCCTGCAAAGACACTCCGGATAATTCAATATACAGGCGTATTGAATCTGCTTCAACTTCTGTATTTACAAATGATATTTTTTATATGACATGCTAATGATATTTTACATACAATGTACAAAATAAAAAATAAAAAAAATACTTTTCCCCCCCAAATGTAATGGCTGTTGCCAGTTCACTTTTTCTTTGCTTCAAAAGTACATGATTTGTTGTTCCTTTTTCCTCTACGTGTGGCTGGAAATCGAATGAACTCAAAATGTTTGCTTTGGTCTGCATTTGGAAAGGGAGGTGAACCCGTGTGTAGTCGTTTGATAAAATGGACTTCTCTTTGGTTCTCTCTTGTCTTGGATGCTTTGATGGGCCTCCCTTTTCTTGTGAATGCGACATACCAGCTCTCATACTTGGCATTCTGAAAAGCTGTGTAATTGTTCTCCAGTACAATCTCTGTGAAAATACAATCCCTGCTACAACCACTGGGCTGCAGGAAGGTCGGGGGAGAGGGGGGGAGAGAGAGAGAGTTTTTCATGGTAAGCTTCTGTGAATGGATTATATCATTTTCACAAAATCAGGCCGAAACCTCCTAAATCACATAATTAACTATCGGTCAATCCATATGTGTGTGCGTGTGTGTGTGTGCGTGTGTGCGTGGGTTTTCGCGTGTGTGTGTGTGTGTGTGTGTGTGTGTGCTTTTCTTATAAATTAATGACCAATTTAAACTATTGAAAAATAGCATGATCTTTTTGCTGATGAAATGTTCATAATAGAACATGCTGTTTTTTACTTTGTATCACGTTTTTTTGGTCTTTTTAAAGGGGAAGTAAAGTAAAAAAAAAAAAATACCTTAATATAATTCATATCACGACTGTGAAATATGAACTAAGCAGCAAAATCCACCCGGTTTTATCCATCTCAGGCACGGACATATAGATGATGTATTGACAATTGGCAACAGGGAGCCCAGGTGGGTATTTGTAGTTGCGCCCTAGAGTGGTTCAGATCCTATTTGGCTGTCAGGACTTTTTGTGTTCACCAAGGTTGTGCCGAGTCTGTCATATGGTGTTCCACAAGGTTCTATTTTTGGGCCCTTGCTGTTTTCACAGTATTTGCTGCCGCTAAATTCCATTCTTTGAAAACATGGAATTTCCTTCTACTGCTATGCGGATGACCATCAGATCTATATCCCGCTTGGCAAAAAAGACACTTTCTCCTTAAGACCACTTTTGTCCTGTCTAGAGGAAAAACTTGGATGTCACAAAATTTCTTAAATTTCAATAAAAAGAAAACAGAAGTTAAGGTGTTTGTTCCTAGTGGCCCTTTTACATCCCACTCTGTAGACCTTATCTGAAGCCAACCGTCTCGATCTTGGGTTTTAAATTGGACAGCGATTTCTAATTGGACTAGTAAATCGGTGCTGTTGTTAGATTGAGCTTCTTTCATCTTAGGCAGCTGGCTCAGGTGAAACCCTTTCTTTCTCAACAGCACTCAGAAACAGCAATTCATTCCTTCGAAATTGTTTGTTCTTTTATCACAGACAGACTATTAGTAATTTACCTGACATGTTTTGGTGGCAGTCTTTCGCCTACTTCAGAAGTGTCGAAAGACTGTCACCGAAACATGTCAGGCAAATGAAAACCTAATAGTCTGCCTGCGATAAAAGAACCAACAATTTCAAATATAAATAAGAGACCGAGTATTAATTCCATTTCCACTTTGTTCCATCTTGGCTAGACTATTGTAATACAGTTTATTTTACAGTTGCCAATCCTCCCTCAAATGTCTCCAGTTGGTGCAAAATGTTGCTGCTCGCCTTCAAACTGGGGCTTGGAAGAAAGAGCACAAAAACCCAATTCTGGCATCTCTTTATTGGCTCACGGTGCATTTTGGACTTCATTTTAAGATTTGTATTGTATTGTATTGTTCTCTACAGCATTGTTCCCCAACCTTTCTTGAGCCATGGTACATATTTCACATTGGAAAAAAAATCTCATAACATTGCAAAATATTCCACAAAAGGTGGATATACGAGTTAATTTAAAATTGGGAAGTAATTCACTGCGATTGGCTGGCAACCAGTTCCGGGTGTACCCCGCCTACTACCCAAACACAGCAGGGATAGGCTAAAGCATGCGACCCTCGTGTGGAGAAGTGACTTGGATGGATGGAAATAATTTTTGTCAAAATAGTTGACACTGGATAATTATGATGATCACTGCTCTGTAGTAATGTATGATTGTTACTTTATATGTGTGACAAAACATGGTAACAATTTCCTTCTCAGTATGAGTGCAATGTGTCTGACGTTAGAAATCGGAGACTGCTCTTACTGTGAAATTCTTTTTTATTTATTCTTGTGTTAGCTAAACCTCTGCCTTAAGTTCTTGGCATTTTGACTTGCAGTGCTTACACAGTACCAAAGGGATGTTGCATTTTGGGGGCACTGACTATTTATATGAGAAAGGAATTTCATTTTGACTCATGGGTAGATTGTTTTGTGAGAGATATGAGCTTTTACATGTGAGCCGTGGTATTGTGCTGATCCATTCCAGGTTATTTTGGGCAAAAGCAATAAATGAATGCAAATGAGACAAAGCAATTGAGAAGGACATTTGCAATTTTGGTAGCACTGACCCTTTATGTGGCTGATGAATCGAGTTTTGAGAGATATGAGTTTTTTGCTAGTGAGCTGGAATGTTGCGCAGAGCTCTATGACTGTTAGGCCAAATTATCCAATAAAATTTAAGAAAGTCGTTTTTCTGTTTCGACAAATGAGTCAAACAGAAGGAGAAAAACTGTAATAAGAATCTCATGTTTCAACTTGTCCGGGTGCATAGAACATATAATTGTAAAGTTGTTTTTTTTTAACTTGACTTCCCCGTTAAAATTGATGATTGTGCAGATACGGGGCTTCTCCCCAATGCCAGCGAAAGACAAAATGTTGTACGAAAACAGTCAAGAATATGCTATCACATGTCCATATAGAGTACCTTTCCAACAAGTTTTCCCTTCCGGTTCATGCAGAGGTAGCGTCCACTTTCTGCACCTTTGATCCTCACACGGCTGCCAAAAGTATCTGTCTCAACAAAGAGACGAGCTGAAAGAAAATAAAAAGCTCATATTAGTTTTAATGAGTACAAACTTGACAAATGTCATGTACAATTCTTGAGATTGTATCTATCAGATATGGTTGAATGATTTAAGGTGCAGGTATTATAGTGGCACATGCTTGTGGTGTGTATTGAAACAATATGACCTTGGAAGCAGGTTGGTAGCCCTTGACTTCTCGTGGGAGCAAGCTTATAAAAGTAGTCCAAAACATACAGTAGAGTACTGTCTTTCCTCTATGGGTAAGCCACTTGATTAACCAAATGACAGAATTAAAAGGATACATGTAGAATATACATTCTCAATGTAATCAAACTTGCTGCAAATTGGGGCAGTTGTGAATTACAACAACATTGTGTATTGGGGCCACCGAAACAAATGATTTTACCTATCAGTCACTAATTTGCCAGACGATGACTTCATGGATACAACTGATAGGTTGTATTAACATTCAGCGGGGGTTGGGTTTTTACAGAGTGGCTGGAGGAGAACCCTGACTGTGCCTCAGGACAAAGCCTGCCCAGCAGGGGTCTTAAATGTTATTGATCTCTGGTTTTATTTAATAATAATAATAATAAAAGTCAATGTCAAGTCATTAAACAACAATTGTGTCAAGTCATAATGTTCCCTCAAATGCATATGCGTCTTGCCACACTATATGCATCCAAAATTATAGACTTTGTTTTTGCTGTAATTATACAGTACATTATGCATATAATACATAATTTTAAAACAAATGTTTTCCAATTTAGCAATTAATGTCTCTGAGTTCATAATGTTATGCTGCATGCTTATGTAAAATGTCATATATGGACCCGTCAGAGTAAAGTCAGAGAGTGAGATAACAGTAGCTCTTACCATAAACGTTTCCATCCTCAGCTGTGGCGGTGACCCTTTTGCCCTGAATCTGGACGTGTTTTGCACTTGTGCGGCTGTAGAGCTGGTAAATCCTGACCTGTCTGCGGCTGACCTGGTCCGTCACTGCGCCCTGTGTCCTCACGTACTGGTTAAAATTAGGAGATGGGTGATTCTCCCCCTTTTTTTGCAAAGGGAAAAATAAAATCTGTAATTTTTTCTTTCTAATTTGGGATTTAGCCAATGTCTGAAGTTATTGCAGTTGCGTTAATATGCACTAGCTGTGAAACTCAACCATCTAATTGCTTAAATGTAATTTTTGTTTGCAATCTTCATAACTTTGGAAGATTACATCCAAAAACAAATTAATGGAAGACAGGTTTCTAGATTCTTACCTTGGCATAGCTCCAAAGCATGAAAAACTGAAATGATCTGCAGAAAATGTAAAAAAATTAATAAATAAATAAATGAAAAAATTAATAAAAGAAAATAGTTACTGAAATCAATTACATTTGCACACAGCTAAGGCCAGGGTCAAAGAGTTGCAATCAGGTTTAAGGACGACTTACATGTAAATACAACGCTGGTTTATTCCATACATTCTCCCTCCTGTTGAGGCTAATCAAGAAGTGGATTCTTGAGGAAGATGTATTCCAAATGGATGCCGGAAATTGAATTTAACGCACTCCAAACCACTGGAGTCTCTGGTATCGGAACTGTGATTTCCCTTCACATGTGTCAAAAAACTGATCCAGTTGAAGGAGTGGTTGACTCCTCTTTCAAAAATCCATGTAACTCCTCAAAGGTCCACACAGCTACATCCATTGTTGTCCAAAAGAGGTCACATATCACTTAAGGGTCAAATAAAATAAAAGTGATCCCAGCAGAGATCTGTGTGGGTAAATTCCACTTTTTGAAAGGCTTCAACTCTCTGTTGGATTATGTTTTCTTCTTGCTTATATATTGAAAGGCATAAAACTTTCTATTGTGGGTGGTCAAAAAAATCACATTCTCTCATTATGAAAGTGAGGAAATAAAATCTTTAAAGTTAACAGTTGATCTAATTGCACATTAATTTGCTCAATTACAAGCACAAACTGTCCCCTCCCATCAAGCTTTCATGAGCATTTCTGTTGCATTGTATTTAAAAGTGAGTAGACATGGGTGTGGCAAGTAGACTCCTCCTCCTACTACCACTGCACTTCCCTTTCATCTTATGCTAACTGGCCACACTACCAGTTCACATCCAAACAAATCATGTGGACAAAAGGCCTGTTTCATCCTTGCATAATATGCAATCAACATCCCAGGATGAATAGGATATTGTCAGAATTTCTCCTGCCAAGTGGCACAAGCGAGCTAATGAGAAACAACTCAAGAGAAGATCATCATATCTGCAGTATATTATTAATCCTTGAGGGAAATGTGTGAAGAGGAGATACAGAAAATAGCAAACATCATCAGACTAGGCCACATGCACACTAACAAATGGCTGATATTACAAAAGTATTATAAAAATCAGGATAACCGCTTAACTCCATGATAACCTTGACAATGCTCAATAAGTGAAATTCATATAGTGCCCACAATCTATGGAACAAACTACATGTGTATCATATCATATCTGATATCTGAATAAGTGAGTTGTTGAATTCAGTCTCTTCACAGTTGTTTATTTTAAAAACAGCACAAAACAGACCTAGTGGCTAACACATCTGCAGCGAGGTTCAAATACCAAGCAAGAGAAACCAGACAACAGAAAAAATGCCACTCTAAGCATAACCTTGACAAACTCAAAATAACCATCCACCCATCCATCAATTTTCTGTATTGCTTAGCTTGTTCAGGGACACAGGGAGCTGACCATTCCAAATCACCCTGCAACAAGGTGTACCACTAAACCATTCATGACTAATACTAAATATAATGTTAGCAATTAATGTGCACTGTAGCCGTTACAGTCTGTTAACTACTGTACACATTCATGCATTTTCTAACCCACCTGAAATAGGTGAGAGGGAGCCAATCTCAGCTGGTTTGGAGTCAAGAGGACCAGTCACCAGCTAATCACAGCCCACATATAAACAAACAAGCATTCACTCTCACATAAACGCCTATGTATGAGCAATTTAAAGACTTTTACTAACCTAAAATTTGGGAACGTTGGATGAAGCCAGAAAATCCATAAAGCAAGCGTAGGATGAACATGCAAACTCCATAGAGCAAGCTTTGAACCAGGGACTGTGAGGAAGACACAGTTAACCATTCCCCCATGTGCTACGCAAACATGATTACGTTGATTTAAAATGTTTCACTGGACAGATGATCATATAACCAAAGACATTTATTTATGTTACAGCATTTTTCTACTTTGGGGAATTATTCAAAGATTGTTTGAACCAATTCAATCATACAACTCATTAGTTCTCCATCCACATTGACACCCATGAGCAATTTAAAGTCTCTGATTGACCTGGGAAGTATGGTTTTGGAATGGGAGAGGAAGCGAGAGAAAATGCATGCAAACACCTAGAAAATATGTAAACTCCACACCGGAGTGCCTGAGCTCACAGAAAATTATTTAACAAAAAATGTTTTCAATAGCATTGCAAATTTAAGTTTAAATATTGTACCATAGGTCCTAAGTGAGTTTCATAGGGTTAGTTTATATTTACATTTATATGACAACAGAATGTTAAAAAGCATAGTCTGTACAGATAATTCATTGTACAGGACATTACAGATTGACTCTGGAATAGAAATAAATACTGTATGAACAAATCTGAAGTTGGTCAGCATCCCAGAACCAATTGTTATTGAGTGAGTAGGAGGCATCTCACTCAGTCAAAACAAATCATTTGACAAGCAGTATTGGTTGCCATATCATGTTTGAGTGTGACTTTTTAATCCTTCAGTTCATACATATAAGCACATCATGTAAATGTCATCTTGAGAAGGCACAGAATTAGAGTGGCCCCAAACTGGGCTGCACCTCATGGTGCAAACGTGGCTATGGAGACAAGCGTGCACTAACATACATATTTACAATTACCGGCAATTAACCTGACATGTTTTTGGACTGTGGGAGCAAGTTGGAGTAACGGACTCGAACCCACGCAAGTGGTGTTGGAACATGCAAACTCCACTAAGAAAGAGGCCCGTTTATGGCACAGGGCTCCTACAACTGCGGTAACAAGTGGTGGTCTCCAACCAGCTCTGACCTCGTCGTAAAAATCTCCACCATAAAGAGCAACTGGCCTCCCTTTTCTGACCCTGCAAAAATAGAGGCAAAGATTCAGGACTGGGTGGTCCACTTTATGAATGAGCAAACCAAAAGTAAAGAACCTGAGTAGTCACTCTGGGCTCTCGTCAAGTCACCTGAACCTTGAAGTGGGCCTGGACCTACATCTTGAACAACATTTTAAGGCAATTTGTCATTTTTATTGGGACTTGTTCATAGTTACAGTATTTCAGTAAACATTATGGATTTTACACAGAAGGGTACACAGAAAAAAATGGTTGTTGTATTTATTCAATTTGATTTTGTCAAGTGGATGAGCAAAATAAAATCATCTGCATCCTGAGACAGTTTTTAAGTAGCTGTATAGTCGACTTAAAATAGGTATCTTGATCCACATGATTTTATTTCGTGCAACCAGTTTGATGAAATAAAATTGAGTAAATTCATCAACAACTATTTTCAGTTCCCCAAGAATTTTTGTCTGTGCTGTGTGTACAAAGAACACGTATTTTCAAATTAAAGCACCGGGAAGGTTTTAAAAGTTTAGACGACAATGTGCATTTGTTGCAGAGTAATGCATCACTAGCACTGAGCCAACTAGTGTACTAAACTGGTGCTGACACTAATTAGATCGTTGACCCCAGCTTTACCTGCAGCATCATCCAATGATTGTCATAAGTAGGGCTATTATTCTGACAAACAAATTTCTAGAATGCTTTCCAGTTGAAACAGAGAAAACGCTGCTAATCTACAAGTACTTTACCTCCACGTTGACCTAGCCTTCCTGAGCAGATCCTTTTAAAAGACTTTATTTATTGACTTTATTATTTATTGACCATGCTGAAGCAGTCTGTGGAACACACATTCAACCTTGTTTTTAATGATTGTCCGAAATCGAATTGAATTTTCATGCGTGAGTAATTTAATGTATGAAAAGATACTGTATTAGTACAACGTATTATTGTCATTATGATAATAATAACCTTGTATCATTTGCCTATACACACTTGAACTAATAGTTTGGGGAAACACCTTGTGTATTTTGCACTTGTATTTAAATGTACGTTATTAATTTAAACTTTCTCAACCAATTTCACTTCTCTGCTCTGAGTAAGAGTACTCCAATTCTCACTTTTCAGGCGTATCACTCCACAATGCTCTTATAGGATTGAAAACATTTCTCCTCTTCTGGTGAAGCCAATCTTTTGTTCATTTGTATGTGTGCTTTGCAAAGACATTGTTTCCAAAACACCAGTGGTTGCATGGGAGAAGTGAGTGTCATTTGTGAAATGCTGCACCCCTTGGGTTGTCATGCTTTGTCTATTAAACAAGAATCGTTACAACTGTGCTCCAGCTCTAATCGTCTGACACAAAAGTGAAGCAATCAAGAAAAATACACAATGAAATTTCAATTATTTCTAAAAGCTTCACTCAGAATTGGTATATTCCATTAAAAAATCTGATAATGTGCTGAATTTCAGCGCATCACAAAATGTTTTTACTGCCTTGTTTTGCTGCCTTTGTTGCCTAAATTACTACTCATGTGGGATTTTGTTTCATCTTTTTAAAAATGTATTTATTCTAAATATACGTCACATGCCTCATGCTGTAGGGTCAAACAGTAATGAAAATATTACATTGACTATAACAAATTTGCATTCTCTTAATGTCTCACCACAACCAATTCCACAAATTATGATAGCAACCGAGTAAACAACATATTAAGAAATGATCTATAGCACTTGAACACATGAATTGGATGGATAAAAGTATGAATACATCATATCATTCCACCTATAGCAACTGTCAATGTGCAATTAATCTCCTTTTCCCAAATAACACTCTACTTATCTGGAAATAATATCTTCAAATGCTGGAGTTTGTTTGCGGAATTTATTGCATATGTTCAGTAGCTTCATGAGTATGGAGTGTCCAAAAGAACCATTCTGTAATAACCCTAAATTGTGAATTAACTATGTCATTGTTAAACAGGAACACCAGATAAAAAGCAATTCAGAAGTTGAAATGTGCTCAATTACTTTGTGTTGATTCATACAAAGTACTAACTCGTCTCTCTTGTCACTGAAAACAGTCTCATCCATGCTGTCAGTATGCACCCAGAGTTATGTTCCTATTCCAACTAATCAGCGAGAAAAATGCCTTTTTTCAACACCTCATTTAAATGGGAAGGTCACTTCAAAGCTGAGACCAAGTCATTGGGGCAATCGCTGCGTGGGACTAACAAATGTACCAGTTGTAAAACTTAACAAGGTGTGAATGTCTTCGGTGTGCCCTGGGATTTTCATGCACACGTAGCCATTGGAAGAGTCCATGGATAGTTCTACGCTGCATTTTCTTTTTGGGTTGGGGTGTATTTATTCGCAAACATTGTCAGAATGACTAGATTATGTTCAAATGTGATTTTTAACAAATATATGTTGGCACCGGAGAGGGTACATTCACTTTATTGGGATGTGTTTTGTTCATTAAAAAGTAAAGACAACGGATATATGTGTTGAGAATAAGTGAAAAAAAACCACAATGTCAGATGGCAATGTTTTAAATTCTAAATAATTTCTTTTGTCAGGAGAAGGTTGGATGTCACTAAAAGGCATTGTAATGTTTTATGAAATGTTAATCCTTATTGCATTGTTTAAGTAAAGAACCTCATTGTCACCGCAATTAAAAAGTAGACTCAACATACAGTGAAAGGAGACAAAGTCTCACTAATAGCTGCATGGCACATTTGGGCATTGCCTTTTTGCGCTTTCTTTAAGCTCATGGGAGGACTGGCAAATGTTGTTTGGAGAAGAAACATAGGGTGGCTGGTTGGACTTCTGGGTATAGACACTTCTGATTTATCTGTGCATTTCAGAAATATGTTACTGACCTCTTCACCTCGCTGCCATTTGTGTCACCTTACCACCCACCACCTCCAACTCCCCTGAGCACTCACCCCCCAAATTCTGTTTGTGTAATCACATGCACACACAAACACACGCACAAACACTAACTTCAGCTTTAACATTCATAATCCAACACATAATATCTGGTGTTAATAGTATTTTCTGTGGAAACAATTCAAAGTACATCTTATTAATGTATCCAAGGCACAAAAAATTGTAAATCACCCACCATCTGCATGTATTTCAATTTGATCCAAGTTTTGCCCCTAAACTCAGCTAATTGACTTTGGCTGAGAGCCATTTAAACTTTGCTGACCTTGGTGAGCTGCTTTGGCTTCTCAGGGAGCTGAAAGAATTCATGAACATGGACTCTTATGTCATGCCCAAGCAAATTAATCAGCTGTTCCATCTCAGTGTTGGTCATGTTCAGCACAGTCATGCTGACTCAACGTGATTGAAGGCAGGTTACGAGATGAGGATTGTGCAGGAGGGGGCGTTGCCATAGATACATTGGGGGGTGAACATGGAGATCTTTTATTCATTCCGGTAAATGGTGGGGAGCTAGTGGAGAGATATGAGAATGGGTGTGATGTGTTCTTGTTTTCGCACTCTCAATCCTAGCAGCGCTGATCTGGATGATGCACATTGAGGAACTAAAATACACACAACTACTGCAATGTTCAGCTCATTTCTTGCCCATGCTTTTATTTTGAAGAGCCATGTCCTGTACATGTTTTTTTTTTCTGCCTCAGCATTACACACTTTATTATCAGTCACACTTTTTTCACCTGTCCCATGCTCAATATAACCCGCTCTGCCCTTCTCCTAAGTGCAAACTAAAATTCAAAAAACATTTTCGTTTAATAAAATAAAAACAAGAATGTTTTGGTAAAAACGATAACTAATAAAACGACATTGTCTGCTCACAAAACTAACTAAAATGAACGATAATCGTGAAAAAAAATATCCTTCGTCTCGTAGCGACTTTGTAAATAGTTCAAGGGTTCTCTGTTTTCCTCTTTTCTGTGGAGGCTGTGAAGGCAGCGGGGGAGCGACGGGAGTGAACGTTATGTTGTTGTCGTGCGGGTTTGTTTTCTGATCGCCGTGGTTGCGGCCAACAGCAGCCGTTTTTGGCTTAATAATAAAAGCGTTCGCTGATGGACAAATTGGCCTGATTTATTATACAACGTTACACTGGTGTCAGAAGTGATAACTGTATTGTTAGTTCGTGAGTCTGGCCGAACTATATTGGCAGGAGGCGACAGGAGGGACGACACACACCGTGCAGTATTCTTGCGTAACCTTTATTCTTTGCCCCCAAGCCCACAGTACATACGTAAGGTTCCTACCTACATATGTCACCTAATACTACATCCCCCTTTCGAGGTTAAAGAATCTTTCTAGGGAAGATGCATATGCACTTATAGGCAAACACAACAACATTTATTATACCGAGTCAGTAAACAAACTCAAAACAGTATTCCAGTCATTAGCTGAGGAATGCCTTATAGCATATAAACACCTACACTCAAGATATGTTATTAACTATCAAACATTCATCAATGCACACCCATAATAACCCAAAAAATAATCCTCTCAAGGAAAACGGAAAGTCAATCACACATTCCTATATGTTCTATGAGGGATGGGGTAGACTGCCCAAACCCTCCAACTGAGTGTGAGGATTATTCTGCCTCATGCTCACTCAGCTCCTATAGCTATGTGCAAACAAAGTCTTTCAAGTATGTGGGAGGTGTCCTCACTCTTGTAGGAAACCGCCTCTCACACACCGGATTCTGCTGACCGCTTGGTTGTTGAAGAATGTCAGGTGTGGCAGGTGTACTCACCTCCTGACGATCAGCGTTTACCAGGGCCTCTGGCAAGTCTTTTGATGTCTCGGCTCCTCCAGAGGTCTGCGAGAGATGGTAACGGTTCCTTCGCAGCCTACCGCCGGGTGTCTCGACAACATAGGACCTCGGTGTGCCCGCAGTAGACACAACTGTGCCACGTTCTTGCGTGTCCCTGACCCACACCTGATCTCCTGGTCGAAGGTGTGGCATATCACGCGCTCTGTGTCTGCGATCATAATTTAGACGCTGCATCTGTCGGTACCTCTGTTCTGTAGTCTTCAAATCCTCAATGTCCGCACGCCTGGGATTAAGCTGAGAGGAAATCACAGGAACAGGTGTCCTTATCCTCCTCCCCATGAGGAGTTCCGTGGGACTGTAGCCATTCGCCAAGGGAGCAGCACGGTAGGCCATAAGGGCAAGATACGGGTCTGCAGACTTTTTGAGAAGACCCTTTATGGTCCTCACCGCACGCTCAGCCTCACCATTACCCCGTGGAAAACGTGGGCTGGACGTCACATGCTTGAATCCCCATTCCGAGGCAAACTTGTTGAAGACCACAGAAGCAAACTGTGGCCCGTTGTCGGAGCGCACTTCTTCGGGAATCCCATGACGAGCAAGGATAGACTTGAAGTGCTCGATCACAGCCTCCGATGTAGTAGACGTCAGCCACCTCGAAGAACCTTGAAAAATAGTCCACTACGACCAGATAATCTTTGTTATTTATCCGGAACAGATCAGCCCCGACCAAGGACCATGGCCTCGATGGGAACTCAGTAGGCATCATTGTTTCTCTGAGAGTCGTGCTCTCCTTGGCACACACATCACAGTCCACAATCGTCCTGGACAGATCTGTACTGAGACCTGGCCACCACACAGACTGTTTCGCCCTCTCCCTGCATTTAGCAATCCCAAGGTGGCCCTCGTGAAGCTTGGACAGCATGTCTGCCCTAAGCGACGCTGGAATCACAATCCTGCAGCCATACAGCAGTAGTCCATCCTGAACTGTGAGCTCACCAGAAAACGGCAGATAGGGCTGGATTGTACGGTCCACAGAAAATTTGTCCGGCCATCCCTCCAGGCAGAACTTCTTCAGCTGCAGGAGAATGGCATCGTTGTCTTGACTTTCTTGTATTTCCACCAGCCTCGATTCAGTAGCAGGAAGGTTCGCCATGACAGAATCAACATACAAGTTGACCTCTTCTTCTTGCAACCCGTTCGACGTGGCGCTGACAGGGGCCCGTGACAGCACATCCGCAGTTGCAATGTTCTTACCAGCTACATGAGAGATAGTATAAGAAAACCTCATCAATCTCATACGAAGACGCTGGATGCGTGGCGGAAGCATCTCTAGACTCTTGGAGCCCAGCAGGGGAACTAGAGGCTTGTGGTCTGTCTCGATATGGAACTGCTTTCCTATGAGAAACTCTGAAAACCTCTCACAGGCCCATGTCGAAGCTAGTGCCTCTTTCTCGATCTGGGCGTATCGCTGTTCGGTGCTGCTGAGGGCTCTCGAAGCATACGCCACTGGCTTCCAACGAGAATCAGCTTGCTTCTGGAGAAGCACACTGCCCAACCCGAAGGAGGATGCATCAGCAGAGACCAGTGTTTCAGCATTTGGGTCATATAACGCCAGCCCCGGGGTCGACGTCAAGTCCGCTTTAATGCCATCAAATGCTTGCTGCTGTTGTGGTCCCCAGACCCACATGTTGGACTTCCTAAGCAGGTCTCTGAGAGGACGCGTCTTCTCCGCCAGGTGAGGTAGGAACTTGCCACGATGATTTGTCATCCCTAGGAAACGTCTCACCTCGCTGATGTTGCTTGGTTCCTTCATAACATTTACAGCACTCACTTTGTCAGGGTCTGCACTGTCTTGTCCCAAGAACTTTATTGTGTTCTTTGAGAACTCACACTTTTCATTCAGTGTGACGCCCGCATCCTGCAGACGTAATAAAGTCCTCCTCAGTCTCTCATCATGCTCACACTGCATCGCTCCCCAGATGAGCACATCATCCATTTGACATACAACTCCATCCAGGCCCTCCAAAATGCGTGACATATGCTTCTGGAAGTGTTCCGGTGCAGATGAGATTCCAAAACACAGACGGTTGTAACAGTCGCGTCCAAACGGAGTGATGAACGTAGTCAGCAAAGAAGACTCCTTGGATAGCGGAATCTGCTAGAATCCAGCATTGGCATCTAACTTTGAGAACACCTTAGCGCCTGCCAACTGACCTAAGGTGTGTTCGACTGAGGGAAGAGGGTGTTTTTCTCTCATGACAGATTTATTCAGTTCAGTGAGGTCTGTGCATATTCTCACTCTGCTCTTGCAAGTCCGCTTCGGCACCACCACCATTGGTGCACACCATTCCGTTGGCACCTCCACCTTAGAGATCACTCCTTGCGCCTCCATACGCTTCAGCTCCTCTTTAACTTTTGGCAGGAGTGGGAGAGAAATACGTCGGGGCGTCGAAAGAGAGAAAGGTTGTGCACCAGGCTTCAGTACAATGTTGTACTCACCCTCCATTTTACCTAATCCACTGAAAAGCTTGGGAAACTCCTCCTTTATGGATTCCATGGAGACCAGGCTGATGTTCTCCAGTTGAGCGACCAGCTGCAGTTTCATCGCAGCCATCCCACCCAGCAGTGGTGTGCTCAGCCCTTGCACAACATATATGTTCTCCTTGACGCAATTATTGTTCTTACTGAGTGTGGCTGTGAACATGCCCTTGACCTTTAGACGTGCGCCCCCTGGTCCCTTCAGAACTTTAAGAGGTCTCACCAGTCTTCTGAATTTACCACGGCTGTAAAGTGTTTCTGAAACAGCTGTGTCAATCTTAAAGACTGCACTGTAATTGTCCATGTTTATGTCTGTCATCCACGGACTGGTCATTTTATCGGCTGACAAGGAGCCAAGGAATGCAACTTCTGCCTCATCATCAGTCTCTATGACAGCATTCACTCCTTTTATTTTCTTCGTTCTGCACACTCTTGCATAATGCCCCTTTTTCTTGCAGTAATTACACATTGCTTCTCTAGCTGGGTATTGTTGCAGACTATGTCCTTTTGGATCACCGCATCGTTTGCATTGTGTCTGTCTGTCCTTCGGTGCTTTTTTAAATGTCCCTCCATGTTGTCGCTGCGTTTGTTTCGGCCGCGCGCCTCCGCGGTGCCGCGCGTGCACGCTGTCCAGCTGAGTGTTGGCGATGTCAACTTTAAAGTTAGACTTTAACACCTCCTGTTGCTTCTTTATTTGCTCACTTTGACGAGCTCTGGTAATTGCCTTCACCAGTGTTAATTCTGGGTCCAACTGCAGTTGTTCTGATAAACGTTTATCTCTCAAGCCGACAACAAATCTGTCTCTCACCATTTCGTCGTGAAGAGCCCCGTATCCGCAGTACTCCGCGAGACAATGTAGTGCCGTGTGAAAGCCATCAGCCGACTCCCCCTCTTCTTGTTGACGCAAATTAAACTTTGCCCTCTCGAAGATGACATTTCTGCGAGCCACAAAGTGGGTGTTCAACTTATTTTTGACAGTGACATAGTTACTCACTTCCACGGCGCTCAGGTGGAGAGAAACTAGTATGTCCTCCGCTTCCTCCCCCATGGTGTAGATAAGCGTATTCACCTGATTCTCGTCTGCTTTCGTTTCCAGCCCGGACGCAATGCGAAACCGTTCAAAACGCTTTATCCATTTCGTCCAGTCTTCAGCCCTGAACGTAAATTTTTCAGGTGGAGAGACTTAAAACTGAGACATCTTGCCGTTACGCGGGCTCGCCCCCGCAGCCTGAACTGTCTCGTATGAAACGAAAACTCGCGTGTACGCGGGACACTCTCTCGGTAAGATTCAGCTCCAAAAAGACCCTCTTCTGCCACTTCTGACACCATGTATTGTTAGTTCGTGAGTCTGGCCGAACTATATTGGCAGGAGGCGACAGGAGGGACGACACACACCGTGCAGTATTCTTGCGTAACCTTTATTATTTGCCCCCAAGCCCACAGTACATACGTAAGGTTCCTACCTACATATGTCACCTAATACTACAATAACGAAAGTATGGCAACGAGTAAAGAAAGTTACGGTGGCCGCCCGCGAGTCAAGGAGGAGGTGGTGGACGATTCTTACGATGGCGTATGCGGCCGTGATATTAAGTCCGAAAGTGTTTCGGAGCATGTTAACCACCTGAGGCGGACCGCGAGGAAGCTGGCATTCGATGCTGGTTTCGGGTCGTTGAACGCTGGGGGAGGAGCAAGCGCGAACGACGTTGACGGCCGCCATTGTCGTCATCAGCCTGTCAAGACTCCAAAATACTCCGGTAGGGCAGACTGGGAGGCTTTCCATGCCCAATTTGAACTTTTGGCACGGGCTGCTGGCTGGACTGAGAAGGAGAAAGCACTGCAGCTGGCCATGTGTCTTACGGAGGAAGCTTTGTCCTGCTTGTTATTGCTCAGCCCAGCCGAAAGAGATGACTATGGCGCTTTGGTTGGTGCCCTAAGACGGCGTTTTGGACAATGCAGTCAACCTAGTGTTCTACGCTCGCAGCTCTCTAACAGACAAAGACAGGCTGGTGAACCATTGCGTGTATTAGCGAATGACATTGAAACCCTGTCAAGGCGTGCATATGCCCAGATGCCGACTTATGTGCAGAGTGAGCTGGCCAGGGACCAGTTTATCCGGGCCATTACCCCAAGAGAACTGCGCATACAGACTCAATTGGCGCATCCCCGTACTCTTCAGGAGGCACTGGAGCTATCCGTGGAGAGAGAGGTTATAGGAGACACCACATGGATTGACCATGTTGACGGCCATGTTGTGCGCTCTGCCACACCGGTGAACCAAATCCAAGAGAAACCATCATGGGTGGATGAGCTGACTGAGCTTATTCGCACTAGCACACTGCAGTCGCCACGCAGTGGTGCTCGTTCCCGACGGGGCCCTCCAGTTTGTTGGGCGTGTGGACAGCCTGGGCACATTAGCGTGCGGTGCCCCAAGAAGGCAGATGGTCAGGGAAACGGGCCGGGGTCTGTGTAGAGTGGACGCCGCAGACCCCTGCACCTGTGTCCCAACACGCGTTGTTTCCTGGAGACGGAACCCAACCACAAAGATGGGGGAGAGGGGCTCCATTTTCCCCAGAAGCAGGTGATACTGCAGAGTCTGTGAGGGTGGTTGGCTGGACCCATGCGGGGGATTTCTGTCATGTCCCCATTTCGCTTGGGGGGTCTCCTTGTGTAGCCCTTGTCGACACCGGCTCCACTGCAACACTGTTGAGGCCTGATGTATTCCCAGCCGGGGCACGATTGGAATCTACGTCAGTCAAGCTTCGAACAGTGACTGGCGAGCTCACCCCTATGCTTGGAAGGGGGGTGGTGACTATCCAAGTGGGGGGACTATGCATGAACTTTCGGGTGTGGGTTGCCGCGGTACGCGACCCCTGCATCATAGGACTGGACTTTCTACGAACAGCCCAGTGCGTGCTTGTCCTGGGGAGGAACACGTTGGCTTTTCCAAGAGGCCCCACAGTTGAAATGGTGCGCCCTACACAGCCTGAAAAGTCATTCCTTCCGACGTCGAGCGCAGCCATTGCACAGCAGGAGTCTGATCCCACCCATGAACCGCTGGCTCCTATGACTTCTCCACCCACATCAGATGCCCACATTGATGAGCATTCCTCTTCCCCAGACCCGTGGTCCATGACAGGTGGAGTGGACAGATTGACGGCAGTGCGTGAAGTGTGGAAGCGCAACGGTGATGGTTTAGAACCCAAGCAACAGGAGGAGCTGTGGCAACTGTTGTGGGACTTTAAGGACATTTTTGCGCTGACAGAAGAGGAGGTGGGCCGAACAGACTAGGTGCAGCACGAAATTGACACGGGGGATGCACGACCTATCAAAAGCACGCCCCCGCCGCCTTCCCCTTGCACATCAGGCAGATGCGGACAGTGCAATTGATGAGATGCTGAAAGCTGGCATCATTGAGCCATCTGACTGCCCTTGGGCCTTAGGGGTTGTCATGGTAAAAAAAAAAAGACAGTGAAGAAAAGGTTCTGTGTGGACTATAGACCCTTAAACAGCGTGACCAAGAAAGACTCCTATCCACTGCCCCGCATTGATGAGACTCTGGATCTGGTGTCTGGGTCGTCCTGGTTCTCCTCATTAGACCTGCGCAGTGGATATTGGCAGGTGCCCCTCAGCCCTGAAGCCAGGCCAAAGACAGCTTTCTGTACTGGCAGGGAGTTGTGGCATTTTCGAGTTCTCTGTTTCGGCCTGTGTAATGCACCTGCTACCTTTGAGCGGTCTATTTGGATGACATCCTGGTCCATGGGAACTCTTTCCATACAGCCTTGGAGGCCCTGCCCTGGCTTACAAAGAATTTCCACTGCGGGTCTGTAGCTTCACCCTGACAAGTGCTGCTTCATGAGAAAAGAGCTTGAGTTCCTGGGACACAAAGTTGGAGGGGAAGGCATTAGCACTTTGGAGGAGAAAGTGCGAACCGTGAGGGTCTGGCCTACTCCCAGCAACCCGCGTGAACTGAAGAGCTTCCTTGGGCTGGCATCCTATTACAGGCGATTCATGCGGGGTTTCTCATGTCTAGCTGCACCGCTTTTCCACCTGCAGCGGAAGGACACTGATTTTGACTGGACTCCTGACTGCAGACGGGCCTTCAGCTCTCTAAAGAAGGTTCTGACGGAGGCACCCATTCTCGTTCCCCCAGATGCCAACCTGCCGTTTGTCCTGGACACTGATGCCAGCAATGTCGGAATAGGGGCGGTTTTGAGTCAAGTGGTGGCAGACGAGGAGAGAGTAGTGGCATATTCAGCAAAACCTTGAATAAGGCTGAACGGCGTTATTGTGTCACACGAAGGGAACTGCTGGCAATTGTGAGAGCCATTAGCCATTTTTGATATTATCTGTCCGGTTTTGTCAGGGTGTCGGCGGTCGGCGAGGAGGGGGAGGACCCAAAATGCGAGGAAGCAGGGAAAAGGGGTAACTTAAAGGGAATTTATTAACTCAATCAAACAAAGACAAACAACATGGCAGGGTGCAAAAAATAACAAAGGCAAACTAAAACGTGACTAAACAGGATCAAGGACGAGGAACAAGGACAGGGACAAATGCTGCGGGGGCGAGAGCGGGGGCGAGAGCGGGGGCGAGAACGAGATCAGAGAGCGGTAGTGACAGTCCGTAACGGAGCAATGCACCGACACTGAGTTGTCGGCACGGGGTGTTTAAGTAGTCCAGTCATTAGGGGAGCAGATGGGAATCAGGTGTGCGACGATTAACGGGGAACAGGTGCGTGGTTGGTGGGGACGAGTGCTGAGGGGAAACGCCCCACTCATCTGACAAAATAAACAAAACCCAGGACATGGCAAAAATGTGAAAAATAATAACAAAAAACCTGACATGACCGACACGGGTCATGACAGGTTTACCCTTCACTGTATGCACTGACCATGCAGCACTCCAGTGGCTATTGTCTTTTAAGGAGCCTGAAGGACAGATTGCACGCTGGCTTGAAGAACTGGCGCCATATGTCTTCCAAGTGGAGCACAGGGCTGGAAATCACCATGCCAACGCTGACGCTATGTCTCGACGCCTTTGTGCTCTTGCTGGCTGCCGCTTCTGCGAGAAGAGAGAGACCCGAGAGAAGGAACTTTGCGGTGATGAGCAAAGTCCCGCGCATGATCATGTCGACCCCGTATGTAGGGAGGCACAGGTTGTGGGGGCACCTGAATGGAGGAAGCAGCAGCAACAGGATGTTGACCTCCGACCTGTATTACAGTGGGTCGAGTCAGGTCAAAACCCTAAGTGGGAGGAGCTCGCTGGACACTCGCCTGCCACTAAAGGACTGTATTCAAAGATTGGGACTCTTCAGGTGCTCCAGAGAGCCTGGAAGGAGCCTGCTACTGGGGAGGATAGATGGCAGGTGGTCGTCCCCAGGGCTCTGAGAGAGGCTGTATTGAAAGCCTCTCATGGGCCTGCAGGGGCAGGACACTTTGGTGTGACGAAAACACTTCGCAGACTCCGGCAAAGTTTCTATGGGGTCAACTAAGGCGAGATTTTGAGGACTTTTGTCGCCGTTGTGACCTCTGCAGAGCGCACAAGGGTCCACCAGGCCGGTTTCGTGCCCACCTCCAACAGCTAGCAGTGGGCGCTCCTATGGAGAGGATTGCGGTGGACATAATGGGCGCATTTCCACGCACTGACAAAGGCAACCGTTATGTCTTAGCTGCTATGGACTATTTTACGAAATGGCCAGAAGCATATGCCATCCCCGACCAAGAAGCATAGACTGTTGCAGATGCGCTGGTTGAAGGCATGTTTACAAGGTTTGGGGCAGCTGAGGTCATTCACAGCGACCAAGGGACAAACTTTGAGTCGGCTGTGTTCACTGCAATGTGTGAGCGACTGGGCATGAGGAAAACGCGCACAACACCTCTGCATCCTCAAAGTGATGGGCTCATTGAGAGCTTTAACAGGACCTTGGCAAAACAACTTGCAATTCTCACAGCGGAGCACCAACAAGATTGGGACAGGCATCTCCCTCTGGTGTTGTGGGCCTACAGGTCCGCTGTACAGGATTCCACTTAATGTACACCTGCCCTGCTCATGCTGGGCCGTGAGCTACGGACACCAGTGGAAAGGGCTTTTGGCAGACCCCTGATACACCAGCCGTGCCACCAGGACCAGAGTATGCCAGGAGACTTCAAGACAGGTTGGAGTCAGCACATGTCTTTGCTCGCGACCATTTACAGAAGGCAGGTGTAAAGCAGAAAAGGAACTATGACATGAAGGCCAGAGGGACGGACTTTAAGGCTGGAGACCTGGTTTGGGTGTACAGCCCAAAAAGGAAAAAGGGCAGGTGTCCTAAATTGGACAGGCACTGGGTGGGGCTGTGTGGCGTGCTGGAGAGAATAGGAGAGGTGGTGTACAGGGTGCAGCTGCCACCTGGTGGCAGACGGGTAGCCCTCCACAGAGACAGACTGGCCCCATATAGAGGTGATGCCGTTCCACAGCAGCACACTGGGTTGCGAACACACTCACAGTGGGTTTTGAATCCCACCCCTCCAAGACGGCGGATTGTACCTCAACTCCTACCCCCACAGGCGGCTACAGTTGAGGACTCATCGCCTGATGTTACACTGGCTGTTCCGAGCGGACATGCCTCGGGGCGGCCTCAGCGACAGAGGAGACCACCGGGTCACCTCAGTGACTTTGTTGAATGACGCTCTCGGGACGAGGTTCTTGATAAAGGGGAGGGCAGTGTCGCGACTTTGTAAATAGTTCAAGGGTTCTGTGTTTTCCTCTTTTCTGTGGAGGCTGTGAAGGCAGCGGGGGAGCGACGGAGTGAACGTTATGTTGTTGTCGTGTGGGTTTGTTTTCTGATCGGCGTGGTTGCGGCCAACAGCAGCCGTTTTTGGCTTAATAATAAAAGCGTTCGCTGATGGACAAATTGGCCTGATTTATTATACAACGTTACAGTATTCCTTTGTTAGCTTTTTGTGATAATTTAAAATGTAAAACATGGCGCTGCCAGACTTACAACAGTTGTACTGCCATACGGCACCTCGGCGTCCCAAATTACGTGGCACGTTGACAATGAGGTGTCATGAGGAGAAAACAAAAGTAAAACAACATGTATATATATATATATATATATATATATATATATATATATATATATATATATATTTATATATTTATATTTATATATTTATATTTATATATTATATATATATATATATTTATATATATATATATATATATATTCGGGCTGTCAAATTAAAGCATTAACTCGAGAATAATTTTTTAAAAATTCATGCGATTAAATATTGTTCACGCAGTTTAATTTTCGATCCAAGTAAGCTATTAGAACAGTCTTTGTTCTAAAGTACACTTCATATTTGGTGATTTTACATTAATTCCAAGATATTATTCCGGTAAATACCTGTTACAAGTGTCACAAAAAATAGTAGTCAATAATAATCACAACTAATTACTAAATTTACAGACGTTATGCATTCTACCTAGCTAAACTAATTCATTGCTACCAATCAAGTCTCTGTCACACACTTTCTCTCTCTCTCTCTCGTTCTCTGCCTCTCTCTCTCTCTTTGTCGCACATTTTGAAATCTCGATGTATCATTTCTCTTCCACTTTCGAATCATGTGCTGCATTGGTCGATAATATAAAATCTCAAATGAAAAACATAGAAAAAGCATTGACGTTTGTGGTTGTATTGTGGCCAAATGTGAGTGTTTCAAGGCACCGTAACAAACACATTACGTTCTAAACGAGAAGGAGAATCATTTTCAGTGGGGAAAATGTACATTTATTATGACTGCAAATGTAATTCCAAGTCGAATGAAAGACGGAACTGTTGATACGATGTGTTTCTGACGAACTGTTAATAAAGTGACCACTCAAACCCGGTTTTGAGCGTGAGTTGTTGTGTGTTGATACTCTGGTGGCGTACAATTCGACCTAACTGTGCAGTTTAGTCGATGTAAAAATGGAAACAAAAACGTTCGGGGGTTTGCCTGAATTGGGCATATCGAACGGCGAGGATCTGAAAGAAACTCTCACCAACTGCACCGAGCCACTAAAGGCTATTGATCAATTTCAGGTGACGACATCTTTTCACAGTGCAATTCATCCATCCGTCCATTATCTGTACCGCTTCTCCTCAAGATTGTTAATTTGGTTTTGGTAGAGGGTATGAAGACAGTCCTGTTTTATATGTTCTGTCTGGTTTTATATGATAGCTGCTTACCACCACACTTTGCTTGCGGTACAACAGTACAGCGCTCACTCAATTTTACTACAGAGTCCTACAGGTATACATTTTTGGTAGTCCGATATGCTTTGCGAATAGGGGTTGTCTACATGTATGCGGACAGCATTCTGGTAAGGTATTTATTACACACAGCAACGCCCATGGACTCTGGTGTGCGTCTCGTCTGTAATACTTGTAAACACTCATAACTGCGACCCGGTGTCGGTACTAGATGTGTTCGGAATCCTTCGGTGGCCCGCTAATATATTTTTGTAATATATTTCCACGTTTGTCACCCGTGTTAGTTGTGTTTGTGTGTCCTGAATTATTAAATAGTACAAAAAGTACATTTACTGCTACTTTTGGGAGGTTCATCCCTCGGCGTCCTGCGTGCCTATCAAAGAAGTCATGTCAATGTTCCGTTGATTTGGGAATCAGGGTTGGAGGCAAAACATGGAAATTCATACAATCTTGCAGCCCGAGTGAACCACTGCATTTTTTATTTTTATTTTTTTTATTTAGCGGATCAAAATATGCACATAGAAAAGCCAGGGATTAAAAACCACAGAGGCAAACAAATTTATTTGAGAAATGCGTGATTAAATCGTAATGTCATCAGCAGGCGCACAGCCTCCGAAGGGCCCCGCACACATCAAGCAACCTATCCACATCTAGTACTGACACCCGTCCTTCCCTCTGGAATGTCCTCCCATTGAATGTAAGGCAGGTGCACTCCTCTTTTAAAACCTGTTTGAAGACGTACCCCCCCCCCCCCAAAAAAAAAAAAGCGTCCGTGAATGATGCCTCCTTGGGAGAGATGATAATGACATGGATGGGTAATTTACTAATCAAGTCATTAAAAAAACATATTTCTCCTAGTAAAGTATAATATAAAGGATGTAATACAAATTATTCGTCAATTAAAAAACATATTTAAAAGTATTTTAATTTGTGTTCATGTTCAGATATCTTTGATTATGACACTTTGATGCATTTTATGACTGTAGATGGAAAATGGCATCTTGTTGCCAACTCTCCAGTCTGCCCTCCCATTTCTCGATCTTCACGGAACACCCCGATTGGAGTTCCACCAGTCAGTCTTTGACGAACTCCGGGAAAAGCTGATGGAGCGAGTGGCTACGATTGCTGAGGGAAAGGAGGATGACAGGTATGACAGTTGGAGATCCATTTTGTCCCTTTGTGACTGCCATGCGGTGCTATAAGCATTTCCCTTCTTGAAGCCACAGTTGGGTAACTTCCATTATCTGCAGGTGTTAGGTTCAGCATTCTTTTCACAATCTTGTAAAGAGTGATTGAGGCATACAGTAAGTACATGCAGCTCGTAAATAAATGTGTACTTTCCCCAGGACCGGAGTTTGAGAGAGAGCGAGAGAGTTACGGATATCATAAAACTTGGAAATAACATGGCATTGGCTCAGCAAAACACAATTGTTGACACATTTCCCCCCCAATATTATTTAGCACTGTAAATTAGTATATTTTAACGACGTAAGTATGTTATGTTTAATCGTTGGGTGTTGCCGAAAAGGGCTTGTGGCATGTTGTAAATGTACATGGTGGTGAAATTTCCGGCTTCATAAACGCAATATGCGGTGCGTGGTCGCAAGTTAGCACTTGTGCTCTTGCTGTTTCTATGTCAGTCACGCGTATATAAAAACTATGTTTGGGTTTTTAATACACGCGGGTTTGCTGACTAACGGCGACACAATCCACAGTAGACGCAACATTGTTAGCTTACCTCTACAGGACATTGCGTGTGATGTTCCATCAGGCGCACACGGTAGCCCGTGCGTGCTAACTCCAGGTGGCTATGTCAGAGATGACAGTCGTTGTTGTAAATTAAATTGGGCGTCAGCCGCAACGTTTTTCCTTTATTAATGCTCATTTTTCACTGATGTGTTGCTGTGAAAGGGAAGTTTACATCATATTAAGTAGTGTAGGTGTGCAGTTTGTTTACAACACAGACATGAGACAACGGCATTGCGAATCGATTCATTTATTTTTTATATCGATGTATATTTTGAACAGATTATAGCAATAATAAAACGATTTTTGATGAATCTTTACATCCCTAATTTACATGCATGTTTAGGTCCCCAAAAATCAGATTCATTTCGGAGCAGAAAATAATATTAATATTGATCCACTCCTCAACTCCAAAAAAGTAACCACACAATATGATTCCCCCACCCCACCTTTAAATGCAATGAGCTGTCTTGCATAAAAATTCCCATTCAACAATGACACAAAGCTACTGATCAGCAAACCAACATTAAGTTTAAGTACTGTATTTGCCGGACTATAAGCCGCTACTTTTTTTCTAGATTTTGAACCATGCGGCGAATACAACGGTTCAGCTTTTCTGTGGATTTTTCGTTCATCGTCTCACCCCCCCCCCCCCCCCCTCTTGGGTCTGTTGCCGTGTTAAAAGGCACTATTTTAAGTAGTAGTAGTTTCGTGTGGTTTTCACACCTCCTGTCTCATCCCTGAAAGCCAATTCCATTTTTGAGGTGTGGAGTCGAGAGCAAGTTTTAACGCTTGGTTCGACCACCAGGGTGAGATTCCTCTTAGTCAGGCCCCCAGAGTGCTGGCTGCACTCCAGGGAGCCGCTCAAGCCTCCACACGACGGCAACGTGGGAATCTCGGTCGTGGAGGACTATTTTAAGTGAAATTGGTTCTGATGTGTTCCCTCTGTAAGGCGCAACAGCCGCTTGACCAATCAACCCACCATACACGTTTGCAACACTATTTGGGTGGTGAATACATCCATGATTTTAGAGGACTCAAATTTAATTTACTCAATTTAACTCCTCTTGCACTTCAAACAAACTGTCAACTGTATCAAAAGCAACTACTAGGTCCAGGACAATGAGTAGATATGAAAAACAGGTGTCTTCAATCTCTCCCGGCTGCAACCCAACTGATTCAAATGATCAGCTCATCAGCAAGCTCTGAAGAAGCCTGATAAATATCCTGCTCATTTGAAGCAGGTGTTTTGCATTTGTGAGAGATGGAAAACATGCAGGACAAGGGCCCTCAAGGACTGGGGTTTGACAACCCTGCTCACACGCTATGTTCAGAACCAAAGTGAAATATCGCTATGCGCCGCTTGTCTTGCGTGTGATTATACGCTGGGGTGACTACACACTGCGGGCTGCTTCGACACGACAAGGGCAACTCCTCCCATCCAGGACAAAAAAAAAAGTTCACACGTTGCAATTCAATCTGATGACAGACAGTGGTTGCGTTGGCTGCAAAATGTTATCTTGGCTAACTGTTTAACAGTTGAAAAATATTCAGTCACCTCACAAGATAATACAACTTCCTTGCTCCCATTCCTCAAGCCTGTTGCTCTTTTTTTTTTTTTTGTCTCGTTCCCGGCCAGTAAAGGAAGCTAGCTGTGTTCTATGCCTCTTGCGTCCAAAGTCTGCTATGATATTGGTGTCCTACATTGTTTTTATTTCACCATACACAGTGTGTGTGTGTGTGTGTGTTTTTAAAGCCTGCCTCATTTAGTTGTGTCTGCTTATTCAGACACATTTGTGTGATGTAGTAAGTACTTTCTCTGAACAGATTGGCCGTGGCTGACACAACGTGGCGAAGGAGAAAAATTTGTGCTTCAAACGCGCCGCCTATCAAGCAACTGTGCGAACTACATTGACTATATGTGGAAACATGCCGCCAGGAACCCTGAGCACGTTTAGGGGTCTGCACATAGCATTAGATGTTTATGGCCTGGAGATGTTTCTGTGGTTGGCATTCATAGTGCTGATACATCCTTGGGGCAAGATTTTTGTATTGAATTATTTTGGTGGTGGACTTATTCAACTTGGTTGACCTTTTTTCCCAGCCATAGTCACAAGTGACATTTTAATCGACACTCTTGCCTTACTGGAACTAACCATTGCTTACAGCACCCCCTGGTGATCATCTGGGTCTCATAGAACCCTAATTATGGTATTAACTTTATGTTCTGAAGATGCTAGTCCCAATGTGTTGTGATGTTTTTTATGTGTGCAGATATGGAAAGCTTGAAGAGTTGCTGGAGAAAAGCTTTCCATTGGTCAAAATGCCATCCATTCAACCAGTGGTGATGCAGGTGCTGAAACATTTACCCAAGGTAAGTGTAGGAAATATAATTGAGATCTGTGCATCTCCAAGAAATTGTCAGCGCTAAAGACCCGTCACAATGACGTCACTGTGTTTGCTGGAGGCAAAAGAATGAAAGGCAGGAGTAAACACCGCTGCTTTTAAGTTCCCAAAAACGTAAATAAATTAATAAATTGAAATTCTATTGCCTCCCAGCCTCTGCCAGTCAGACAAATTACAAGATGGCTGTGTTTTTAAACGTGATTCGGTGAAGGATTGGACTGGGAGTATCATCAACAACGCTCATGTTTGCAGCGCACACCTCATATCAGCTAAGATTCAACGTGAAGGGCACCACCATGAAATGTACTATCAGTTTTCTCCTGGGGAATTATATGGCCTCGACTTAGTTGAAGTTACTTTTAATTGGTAATTATTTGGGGGATTCTTTTTATGCTTGCTAAGTCAGTGACGGACTGATGGACCTTCCATCAGGACTGACGGAATGCCCAACTCTGTAGTTGTAATTTTCTAGGAGTGTTATCGAAGTGGTATTTGCAAACGTATACACTGGCAGAGCTTTATAGAAATAAAGGGTTGCTAATTATTGTGACAAATCATTATAGGGACGCTTCACTGACGTTAACATTGGCACTTATATAATAGGATTGCATATTGGCCATATTCCTCATTTAAAAGTAGGCGTCGGCACTTATTTCCTAATTTCTCCAAAATTAATAGATTAAAAAAAAAGAAAAAGATAGCTAATTTCAGTTTTCTGATTAAAAAAACATAAACTGAGCTCGGGTCTTGTACTCCTTTAACATGATCAGTGTCTTTATATAAACTAAAATGTTCTCCCTTTTTTTTTCCTAAATGAGAGATACAGGTAATCATTTGTAGATTTTCTTTTTTGCACATTTCAAATCTTTTTTCTCTAGCACATCAGGTTGTCATAGTAATACTATTACTGCTAATAATAATATGTACTATATTTAGTAATACTTGTGAATTAAGGTTTAGGTTCAGCAACGTGGAATTTTTCGTTTAAAATGACAGCTATAAATAATGCATGGTAGAGCTTTTATAGGTAAAAAAATATGTGCAAGACCAAAATATCCGTCAGCGTCAAACGTAATTTTAGGGGCACATAAATCCATCTCTGATTGGAATTTGCCGTTCACCAATGTCATTAATTTACATATGGTAAATGTCCTTTGACTTGCATAAAATAATAACATTAATGGTATGTCGAACCAATTTGTTATTTCAGAAGTTTGTATCAAACTGTTAGGGCATTCGCATTAAACAGCATCCAAGAAAAAGGTTGACGACACTGCTTTACATTCAAACTGTGAACCCCTCCAGGTACCGGAGAAGAAACTCAAGATGGTCATGGCTGATAAGGAGCTTTACAAGGTGTGTGCTGTGGAGGTGAAAAGGCAGATCTGGCAGGACAACCAGGCCCTATTCGGGGATGAGGTTTCACCTCTCCTAAAGCAGTATATTGTGGAAAAAGAAGCAGCTCTATTCAGCAGTGATCTCTCTATTCTGCATAATTTCTTCAGCCCATCTCCAAAAATGCGACGTCAGGCCGAGGTGGGTTTTTATTGCTAAACTGTATAAACATAAAGACAATATCCTACAAAGGTGTTTAATAACTGTTCATGTTTATGTGTGCGTTTTAGGTAGTCCCGAATCTGACTCAGATGATTGGGAAGAATGTAAAGCTTTATGATATGGTGTTGCAATTTTTGCGAACACTGTTCCTACGAACGCGAAATGTCCACTACTGTACTCTTAGAGCGGAACTGCTAATGTCTCTCCATGACTTGGATATCAGCGAGATCTGTTCTGTTGACCCCTGTCACAAAGTAAGAAGGGAGAGTGCATTGTCTTGTTTTGTGTTTAGAATTTAAGATTAAAATTAATTTGGTTTTTAAATATTTCACTTGGCGAATTGCAACAGTTCACATGGTGCTTAGATGCCTGCATCCGAGAGAAGTTTGTGGATGGAAAGCGGGCCAGAGAGTTGCAAGGGTTCTTGGATGGAGTCAAGAAAGGACAAGAGCAAGTCCTTGGGTAAAAAGTTGAAAAAAATTGCTTTTATGATCTTTGTGATCTTTATTGTTGGCGGCCTTCTGTACTTTTCAGGGACCTGTCTATGATCCTATGTGACCCATTTGCTTCCAACACCCTGGTGCTGACCATCATGAGGAACCTGCAAGAGCTTCTGAGCCAGGATGCTTTGCCCCGGGTGAGCAAGCCATTAAACAGTTTTTTAAATTCTTTAATTGGTAGCCCTTCAGTTGACATACTGTAAATTAAATCATTTATATACTGTGGCAACAAAGAGTCTTAAACTCTTGAATTTAACTTGCCTCCCCATAGGAACCCTGGGATGGTTGCATCGTCCTATTTATTTATCTAATTTATATATTTGTTCGTATTGCACTGGAGAGGGGAGCCCTCTAATCTCGTTGCACACTTGAGTACAATGACAATAAAGGGATTTCTAATAAATTCAAATTAATGTTTACTGAGATAATCTTGACATCAAGTCCAACCTTTTCTCAAATCGACTCGTTCACTTGAGTGTTGGCCATTGTTGGTGTTTTATTTCCAGCAAACATTGTATCAAAAAATCATGTGACCTCATACTGCTGTATTTGTCATCAGGATAGTCCCGATCTGATGTTACTTCTAAGGATGCTGTCTCTTGGTCAAGGAGCGTGGGATATGATTGACAGTCAAGTGTTCAAAGAACCTCGTTTGGTACACACGATTGCCTCCTTACAATGCTTGCTTGCTTTGATGTTAATAAACGTATTGTGAATGATTTTTCTTGCAATACGCATCCTCGCACTCAGGATTTGGAGCTAATGACCCGCTTTCTGCCTGCCATGATGTCAGTGGTTGTGGATGACCACACTTTTAGTGTGGAGCAGAAACTTCCCAGTGAAGAGAAAACCTCGCTCTCCTATCCGACCGCTTTGCCAGATGCCTTTACCAGGTAAATCCTTCTACAGAATTCAATAATTTCTTTAAATAATTTAATTATGAAAGATATATTGTGCCTTTCAAAAGTATTCAGAGCCCTTCTACCACTTGACTATTGCACATTTGTCACATTTACAACTACAATGTAAATGTTTATTATTTTATTGTATTTTTATTAGGGCTGTCAAAATTAAAGCATTAACTCAGGTGATTAATCCCAGAAATTTAAACTCAGTTAAATATTTTAACTCAGTTAACTCAGTTTGATTTACCTAAAAAATAATTTGCATACTTTGCAAATATTGCGCCATATTAGCTGTCTTTAGCACGTCTCAGAACAAAACACTGTGTTTAAGTTACCACTGGGCCTTGCAAACCAACACTGCTGGAGTGTGGCGCTTGTGGGCAGTTTTGAGAAATGTTTAGAGAACAAAAGTCTGTAAAAATGTCTCCATTTAAATCGTATTCAAGAATCCAAGAAAGCTATTAGAACAGTCTTTGAATTAAATATACTTCATATTTGGTGATTTTTCTTCAATTCCAAGATATTATTCAAGTAAATATCTGTTATAAGCTTCCCAAAAAATAGTAGTTAAAAAATGTGATTAATCATGATTAAATATAAAGATAAAGATGTCCTTTATTAGTCCCACAATGGGGAAATTTGAGGTGTCACAGCAGCAAAGATATGGATCACACAGAGTCGGTGGCGTAATGTAGCCGTTAATGTATAACATTAGCAGCAGACATTCATTAAAAGTATGCAAATATACACAGTATAAACGTATATAAGTGTAAGGAAACACTCCTAATGCCTGTCCATTATACAGAGGGGGAAACGCTGTAATGATAGAAACTACTGAATGATTGAAAATACTGCAATGATAAAAATATTGCAATGATAAAAGTACTGTAAAGGTAAGAGTACTGAAATGATAGAAAAGTACTGCAATGATAGAAAGTACTGCAATGATAGAAAATACCGCAATGATAAAAGCACTGCAATGGTAAAAAGTACTGCAATGATAAAATATACTGCAATGATAAAAGTACTGTAATAGTGAACGTCCTGCAATGGTAGAAATACTGCAGTGATAAAAGTACTGGCATAAGAATACTGTAATGGTAAACAAAATACATCATTGGTCAATATTTAAGTACACCATTGGCTGAAAGTACAGTAGTTAGTGTATATTGCATCCTAGGACTGCACAATTGCACTAATCAGAATCAGAAATCCCTTTATTGTCATTGTACTCAAGTGTGCAACGAGATTAGAGAGCTCCCCTCTCCAGTGCAATACAACAATAATAAAATATATAAATTAGATAAATAAGAGAATAGTTAGTGCAATGGAAAATAATACTGAATAGGATATATGAAAAACACATCACGTTGCTGTTCTGCAAGGTACGGGTGGTCGTGTGTGTGTGTGTGTGTGTGAGAGTTTAGAATGGAGATGGCTCTTGGAAAGAAACTGTTTCTCAGTCTATTAGTCCTTGATTTGATGCACCTGTAGCGCCTGCCAGAGGGCATCAGGTCGAACAGGTGTGAGTTTGGGTGGGTATTGTCTTTGACGATGTTGAGAGCCCTTCTGAGGCATCGGGCGGTGTAGATGTCCGACAGTGAGGGGAGAGGGCAGCCAATAATCCTTTGCGCTGTTTTGACTATCCTCTGGAGCCTCACTCTGTCCGCCTCAGTGCAGCCGCTGTACCAGGTGGAGACACAGTACGTCAGCAGGCTCTCGATGGACGAGTGGTAGAAGGCCAGCAGCAGCTTCCTGTCCAGGTTGAATTTCCTGAGGACTCTCAGGAAGTGCAGACGCTGGTGGACCTTCTTTACCACTGCTGTGGTGTTGTGTGTCCAAGAAAGGTCATCGGAGATCTGTACTCCCAGGAACTTGAACATGTGGACCCTCTCCACACACACGCCTTCGATGCAGAGGGGGGGCGGCACCGTCTTGTTCCTCCTGAAGTCGATGACGATCTCCTTTGTTTTTGCAATGTTGAGTTGCAGTCTGTTGTCCTCACACCAAGCCGTCAGTCTTTGGACCTCCTCTCTGTAGGCTGTATCGTCACCTTTCGAGATCAGACCGACCACTGTCGTATCGGCAGCAAACTTGACGATGGTGTTGTTACCGTGGGCCGGGCTGCAGTCGTAGGTGTAGAGGGCGTATAGGAGAGGGCTCAGCACGCATCCTTGAGGGGAACCGGTGCTCAGCGTACGGGTGGAGGACGTGTAGGGGCCGAGCAACACAGTCTGGGGTCTGTTGGTCAGAAAGTCCTTAATCCAGATGCGTGTGAGGGCAGGGAGGCCGAGAATGTCCAGTTTGGCGACGAGGATGTCCGGCATGATTGTGTTGAATGCCGAGCTGTAGTCCACAAAGAGCATCCTTGCATAGCTCTGCTGTTGTTCCAGGTGGCCCAGCACAACATGCAGAGCAGTGTCGATGGCGTCCTCAGTGGATCTGTTAGCCCGATATGCAAACTGGTAGGGGTCCAGAGTGGGAGGAAGGCAGTCCCTGATGTGCTGGAGAACCAGCCTCTCGAAGCACTTCATGATGACTGGTGTGAGAGCAACAGGACGGTAGTCATTCAGGTGGACGGCTGGTGACTTTTTGGGGACAGGAATAATGGTGGAAGTTTTCAAGCAGGAGGGGATGACTGCTTGAGCCAGGGAGTGGTTGAAGATCCTGCAGAAAACATGTGACAGTTGGTGGGCACATGTTTTGAGGACCTTGCCTGGTATTCCGTCGGGTCCAGTAGCTTTCCTGGGGTTAACAGCCAGGAGTGCGCGCCTCACATCGTGTTCCCTCCCGTTTGTAGGCCTGACCCAATGTTCTTGTTAAAAAGTCTGACAGCAGCCGGCAGGAAGGAGCGGCGAAATCTCTCTTTGGTACAGCGAGGGTGTAACAGTCTATCACTGAAGGAGCTGTGGAGTGTTCTCAGAGTGTCATTGAGTGGGTGGGCTGGGTTAATCGTGGATTTCTTTGGCGATTAATTAGTTAAAAAATTAATCACTTGACAGCACTAATTTGTATCATTTTCAAGTGTAAGGAAATTTAAGTTTTAAGTTTAATCCTACAATTGGCTGACCTTAACTTTAATTCCACAATGCATTTATCCAATGCACTTTGAAACCCTTGTTGTTGTTGTTGTTGTGCAAAGGTTTCTACTTTGTAGTCTTGTTCTTTCTCTGTCTTCGCTCTACTTTTAGACACACAAAAAACGAGCACTGTCACGGAAGTAACTATGGCTTAACTTTACTTTGCACAATAACCTCAAGAACAACATTTATATAATATGCAATGCAGAATTCTAGTTAAGATAAGCTGATTTTATTTGCCAATGTTTCGTCATCCTTGTGTGAGCGAATTGGGCTTGTTGGGTAAGGCTGCTATGATGCACCACCAATTAGGTCACGGAATAAATCCACTCTTGCTCTCATTGGTCAATCTCGCAACCCTTGAACCAATCACGCTCCTTGTATGAGTGCCTATGAGTGTGTACAAAGCCTCCAAGTCAATTAATGTCCGAAACAGCTCGTCCTTCCGCTATATGGCTGTATTTTATTTATTTATTTATTTTTATGCATATGTTAGAAAAATCGCACCACAGTGGGCGACTGGTCAGCATGATGCCCTCACAGTGCAGAAGTCGTGGCTCCGGCCTTCCTGTGTGACGTTTGCATGTTCTCCTCATGTACTCCGGTTAACTCCCACATTCCAAAAACATGCATGAGACTCTGAATTGTCCCTAGGTGTGATTGTGAGAGCGGATGGCCGTTTGTCTTTTTGTGCCCTGCGATTGGCTGGCAACACTTGCTTTGCGATCGGTTCGTACCACCGGTGGTGCCGTTCTGAGAAAATCAGCTGGCTCAGGAAAAAATGGATACTCTAGTTTTTGTGAACTCACAATTACTGTGAAAATTCAGCATGCAGGCAAGGCACACTTGTTTGTTTTGAAACTTGGACCTTGGTCACAATTTGTGGTTGGATCTGCCTCAGATACCTGCAGGAGAACAGAGTGGCCTGTGAAATGGGTCTCTATTATATTCTTCACATCGCCAAGCTGAGAAACAAGAATGCCTTACAAAGGTTGCTTCCTGCACTAGGTGAGAATCCGCCATGGTTTTTAGAAATAGAGAACCGGGCCACACACTTAATTGTTCAATGAACTTGTAGTTCCCTGAAGGCACAAATATTAGTTAAAAACTTCAACGCTGACAGTGTGCAGACTGACACCGAACAAAAATATAAATGCAACACTTTTGTTTTTTCCATTTTTCATGATCTGCACTCAAAGGTCAAACAGATTTTCTAGACAGAAGACAGTTTGCCTCAAATATTGTTCTCAAATCTGTCCAAATGCGTGTTAGTGAGCATTTCTCCTTTGTCAAGATAATCCATCCCACCTCACAGGTGAGGCATATCAAGATACTGATTATTAGGATGACCACAATAAAAAGCCACTTTAAAATGTATAGTTTTTGTCACATAGCACAATGCCACAGGTGTTGCAAGTTTTTCAGTTGGCTTGCTGACTGCAATAATGTTCCCCAGGGCTGTTGCCTGGGAATTGAACGTTCATTTGTTTCATAGGCCGTCTCCAAAGGCACCCGTTAACCACTAAAAACAAGAGATTACTTTACTGTACTCAGGAGTAAGGCCCGACCGATATGGATTTTTGGACGCTGATACTGATTTTTTACAAAAAAATACCTGTCAATAAATAAACATTTAGAATGCTTAAAATAACACCCCCAACTCTCTCCAGAAGTTCCCTGTTGATTTCAAAATGATCCAGTGTTTACCTAAAAGAGTGATTAGAAATATACCTGCTCTGTGATGGTCTCAGAGGTCTGTTAAAAGAATCCTGGGGAACAAACAGCTTAATGAAGACCAAGGAACACACAAGGCAGGTCTCAGATAAAGTTGTAGAGAAACTTAAAACAGGATGTGGATATGAAAAGCTTTTACAATTGGGGGGATTCGGGTTTGTTTTGGAGTTGTTTTGGGGGTGAATTATTTTGCACACCCCACTATTCAGTTATTTCTTTAAAAAAATGTTTGAGTGTCGTTCTGTTTCACAACTGTTTCAATCGGTGTCTCGAACAAAAGTGAAAAATATTGACGCACTCTTAAATTTATGTGAAAAGAACATGTACATTATACATCACTCACAAAGCATCTTTAGTGTACTTGCATTATTATTAGCGTAATAGCTTTTATTGTTTTAAATGGCATAATTGCATTTTCTGTTATGTTTGTAAACTGTAACTGTATATTGTGAAGAAAATCGCAAATCAAATCCAAATCGCAATATTTACCGGGAAAAACTGCAATACATTGTTTTCCTAAAATCCTACTTGGGCCCCGGTATAAGTCATCCCTACCCCACTTAAAATCATTTGAGCACCTTTGTTCGCATCATCGGTAGCAATGCTACGGTGTATGCTTCAGTGGATGTAAAAAGTCTACACAACCCTGGTAAAATGCCAGGCTCTTGTGAAATAAAAACGAGACAAAAAAAAATAATAATTTCAAAACTTTTTGCAACATTATTTTGACCTAGAACCTTTATAACTGAATTGTGAAAAAAATATATATTAGAGCTGTCAAAATGAAAGCGTTTACTTGACATTAATTAAAAAAAAAAATTAACACGATTAATTATTTTAACTCTGTCTTGCAAAAAAATAATTTGCATATCTTGCAAAGCCAAATTCAAACACTGTACCATATTAGCTGTATATGTTTAGCACATCATCCCAGAACAAAACACCCTGCTCAAGTTACCACTGGGTCTTGCAAACCAACACTGCTGCAGTGTGGTGCTTGTGGGCAGAACTAAATGTACTGTATACGTTTTGAGAAATATGCCTGTAAAGATGACTCTCACATTTAGATCTTTTCAAGTATCAAAGAAAACTATTAGAACAGTCTTTGATTTAAACTTCATATTTGGTGATTTTATATTAATTGCAAGATATTATTGAAGTAAATGCCTGTTAAAGGCTTCACAAAAAATACTATAAAAAACGTGATTAATCTTGTAAATTAATTCCGGAATTCTATGTGATTATTGTTTTTAACAAATGTAATCGCTTGACAGCTCTAATTAATATTCATGTGAATTAAACCAAACAACTGAGATATGTGTTGAGATATGATGTGATTGCACAAGTGTAATGGGGATGTTACCTTGTTCAGAACAAACCATCATATTCAAACGCTTGGTATATGTAGAAAAAGCACACACCTGCCACCATTTAAAGTGCCTCTGATTAACCCAAAATAAATTTCATCTAAGTTCTTCAGATTGTTAGTCTCAATGTTGGGAAAGTTTTAAAATAGCATGGTCTTATGTCACAAAAATGGCATTTAAACAGGGGGTTTATATCAACTGTCAACTATCTAGTGCACTTTAAGTCTTGAAAATTATGTGAAATATTATAACATTTCTATGTTTTCTTTCCATTCAGTGGAGACCTATAATGACATGGCTTTTGGTGACATTTTTCTGCATTTACTTACTGGACACCTCACGCTGCTCTCTGATGAGTTTGGAGGAGAAGAGTTCTGTTCCATTGTTTTTGATGGCTTCCTATTGACCACTTTTTCAAGGTTCGCTCTTCTTACCTGATCATGGAATGTAGTCCTGTCTTGTGCAGACCAATTTCTCATTGAACACTAGTAAAAATAAACTTGTTAACCTGTTCTAGCAGCTCTGAATTTGAACAGACGTTTCTTGACCCTTGACTTTGCACTTTTTTATGCTTGCATTTTACAGTAAAGAGAATGTCCACAGACATACTCTCCGTATGCTCCTGCACCTGCACCACAAGGTGTTGCCTTCATATATGGAAACGTTGATAAAAACTCTGGAACCTCCTAAACAGGTTAGGATTACATTCTCAGTCAATTTCTTATGAGTTTCAGACTGGGGTTGAGTTATGTGGGAGTTCGTTTGAGCTGGCCCCTGAGAATGAAGCACTATCATTAAGCGAGCATTATCCGTATGTGGGGCCATTAATACAAAATTGATGGTTCTTTTAATAATTTTATCCCATTTAAATGTATTATAGTCTCCGTCCCATGCTTCCAACACAACAAAGGCGGGCTGGGTTATGGCCGTAAGGTATATTTACTTCCATAAACACGGCGGCACGTGACTTTTTTTATTTATTTTTATTATTTTTTTGTGGTGCAAGTCATGTTTTATGTATGTCACATCACGGACATGTTGCATTCACATTAGAAGTTGCATTTGTTTTTGTACATAACAAGGTGAACGTAGCCCATGTTTTGTTGACTATGGCTACATTCACACATGATGCCCAATTTGGATTTTCTTGTTAAATCTGATGTACTCATTTACATTACAAAAACAAAATGAAAAAGCAAAAGTTGTTGCGGTTGGCAAACAGTGTTTCTGAACTGATTTTATGAACCCAAGTTCCACTGTAAATAATATAACTGAGTCCTATCAAGTGAACGTGAATGTGGAACAAATACCAAACCAAAATAAAAACAGTCACTGCGTTAAACACCACTTTGACAAACACTTATGTTCAGTCAACCACGTCTAATGGCACAAAAACTCTTGATAACCTTTGACAAAAGTACTTTGCACAGGTACCACTTTGTATGTGAGTTTCCTTACTTCGCTCAAATATTTCCACTATGTATTTTTCTTTTCTTATCACCATCTTTCTTTGAGAAATTGTTTTATGAAGACAAAGGAAAGGAAGGCAAAACACTAAAGGTGTTGCATCCACGTTGACTGAAATTTATGTGACAGCTCTCGTAATAGGCTGATGTCAGTAATCATGAGAGTTTGAACTTCAAAAATAGTTTGAAGTTTGGGGCAAAGTAAGTAAGTCCCAGTTTGTACAAGCAAATTGTAAAACTTTTAGGGCATGTGAACTCTTCGCCTGTAAACATTTTAGAGATGCCCTCAAAAGTAAAATTATAGCAGCACACCAAACCAAATCACATACATGCTGGCATGCATGGAGAGATGTAAAATGGGGTGCCCAATCAGTGCTGCATCTCTAGAAGTGGGTGTGTTGGGCCTGTGACTATCTTAACGGCACCTTGACAGTAGACTGAACTAGAGCTGTGACGATAATTCAGTATCAATATGTATGCCGATAGTTGGGTGATTGATATCAATAGAAAATGGTATTGATAAATTATTGATTCCCCCCCCCCAAAAAAAACAACGGCGCGGATTTGACCTATCACTGCACAACTTTACACACAAACCCCCTTCGATTGAGGAAATACAATCTGAGGTTTACGCATGCGCCACTGAGCTAGCGTGACTCAAAACAAACAAAAGGTGGACTTACCGGCCGACTTGAGGAAACATCCCTCAGTTCCATCACACGGGAGCTCCGGAGGACAGAGGCAGGCTTGCTCAATAGTTAAGCCAATAACAAGCACCCTCCCCGGACACGCACGGGACGAAACGGCCCGTAGCTCCAGCACACAAGAGTTCCGTCGCAAGGCAGCCCCGCGTGCGTTGTACATTTTAAAATAAAACAAATCGGAATTCAGCCCTTTTCCCTTTTTTATTTGCAATAGTAAAAAAATAATAATTATAATCAATATATATCAATATTGACTGATATGACATACATGCGTCACGATATAGTTTTCAGCCATATCGCCCATCCCTAGACCGAATGCAGCGCAGCATCCATTCAACAGTTGTCATATTTTTTGGACGAAGTTGCTTCACCGTACAAGTCCAACAACATTCAAAAATCTGTCATGAAGAAGAAATACACAGTTCAAGCAGAAGCTGGTAATGGGTTGCCAACACAGGCAGCGTTTGAAAATTACAAACACACGCACACACTCTCAGACTGGTGTTAGGACATCAGTGTTCTACTCCTGCTGGGAACTGCAAAGAGGTTTTTCTTTTTATTTTAAAGTGGCTCAACTAACTAAAGTTCCAAGTCATACTGTGGCCAAAGGTACTGTAGAATCCTGGTTGCTTATTGTGCCTTGATGTAAGATGGGCTGAGGATAGTTAATCAGTTTGTGTATTTATAATCATGTTTTTATACACTCATTCATGTTTAAACACACACACATAGACACTTACTTGTTATTTTAGCACACACGCACACAGACACTGTATCCTGATGATGTGTATAGTTAAATTGACCTTTACACTGTGAGTTGTGATTCTCTGCCTGCTAGAGTTACTGATGATTAGTTATTGATGTTTTCTGTCTTCTGCTGATTAGTTTAGTCTAAAACAGACCACCATTGTTAATTAATCTCCTGTATTCTGGTGATTTAGTTTAGGCTAAACAGACCTTCATTGTATTCTTATTTCTTGTGATTCTTGAGTCAAGCTAATAAAAGCAGAGCCGGTGAGAGGAGGAGAGAGAGGAGTTGCATGGGGCGGCCGCGAGCAGCCTGCTCGCGGCCTCTCTGTCCCACTCTTTTCCCCCGCCGGCGGTGAAAATGAACAACGGTGTCTGGTTCCTCCTGGCCATCCAGCTAGCGTTTTATTTCGGCCGTTACATTTAGTAAATTATTTCAGTAAGCCCTCCCAAAATGGGCATTTAAACCTGACATTTATTTGGTGGAGAATGCGGGCAACCGCACTCGGACGGGCGTCGTCTCGGATCCTTGGACGCCATAGAATCTGACGTCAGCGCTTCAACATTGAGAAAGCGAGGCCTCCAAGTTCCTGCGACGGCGCACCGCCCGGATGCCGGTTGCCGATCGGACAAGGCTGACCCAGGAGCAACCAGGTATTGTTTTCAAATTATTTTGTGCCACCATTTTAAAATTTAAAATAATAAGGAATTCGTAAGGGGTGATTTTTGTGAGTAAGGAAGCGCGCGCCGGCCGTTTTGCAGTAGTTCGGTCGAAAAGAAAATAAACTGGATCGTGCTCGTCTAAGGAGTTATAGAAAAATAATTAGGCCATAACTCATCGCGCTGAAGGGAAGCTGGACTTCTCGGGAGGCTGGATCTCCCCTACGGAGGGCACGGTAGTATAAAAGAACGTTCTGAGGTACGTCTAAACCACGATCGTGTTGTTTAGGGAGTTACAAAAAGAAGAAATTAGGTCGTAACTCGTTCAAACCGACATCACGGTAGCATCGATTAAAAGTTCCTCGGTGTCGATAAATAGAGAAATTATCGACGACTTAGAGGTCTACTCACAATTTCACATTGAAATTTAGGGAATAATAAGGCATTATTTTCGGTGGTTTTTATTTGAATTTTTATTTTGGTAAGCAGACTGCTTGTTTGACTGAGACGTGTGTGCGTGAATTGTGGCGCTGTGCAGCTGTGTGTGTGTGAGAACGAAAAGCGTGTGTGTGTGAGGTGAGTGAAAGTAACAAACGTCATACAATCAAAGATGGATCAAAAGGTAGAAAAAGAGTTGTAAGCAAAGTAGTGAGAAAAGAATTTGCAGAGAAAGAAAGTCAGACGTGGAATGATAATTTTGCTTGTGAATGTTTGCGAAAAACTATGCAAAGTGAGTGAATGGTGTGATTGGGGATTAGAAATACCATTTGGTATTTTATCCCATGTAATACAGTCAGTGTTATAAACAGAAAATTTGAGTTGCTGTCCTACTGATGAGAAACCAGTTTTTAGAACACCCTAGGTGTTGACAAACTGGACCAAATTTTCTAAAATGGGGATACTAGGTAGTAAAATAAAACCCAGGAATATGCTGCAGTGTAAGGATTGGACGCATGTGAAAAAAATAGGATCTTAATAAAATAAAATAAAAATTTGGGTTAAATGGAAAATTAAATACATTTTATATAAATTCGGAGGTTAGTTAAAAACTCATAAAAGTACTATACAGTACCGCCAAAATTACTAACCATAGACAAGACAAAGATTAACTCTAAAGAGATAGAGAAATTTGCGCATAAATAAATTTAGGAAATATTCAATTGAATAAATAGTGGATATGGGATCCATTGGCATAAATAAAAGGTCAATAGAGACATAGTAGTTCAATTGAAGGACTTATTATGGGCCATAGATAAAGATGGATTGTGTTGCTGTTATTACTGACATGTTATTGTTGTTTGTAGTTGTTCAGTGTTGAGAATTATGTGTGTCGTTTTGTGGGCCCGTGTATATGTTTGTCTTTCTGTCTGTGTGTCTAAATGTCAGGGAGAGTGATAAAAGTGGTTGGAATTGTGTTAAAAGGATTGATGAAGTAAAGATAAAATGGAATGAATAATTAGTAACCAACAAAAGGCTACTTATGAGTGACGAGATCTTATTGAGAAAAATAATTCCCAAATTTACAAAAGAAATTAATAAAGAAGATGATTTGAGGAGATAAATTCATTTAAATTTGAAATTAAATAATTTATACAACGGGATAGGCTTAAAAGAAAGGAGAGAAATAGCCTGATGTGCGTTTTCTGAAAAATAAAAAATTGAACCCAGACGCCTAGGCTGGTTTAAAAAGTTTATCAGATGAAGAAAAGGAAAGATGACGAGACCGGAGTCAGAGGCAAGAGAGGAAGTGCACTGTTCAATGAGCGAACCCACACTGCCGCGCAAGCAGGAAGACAGGCGGCCACAGCCCCAGAGACGGAGCCAAGTGACGTTGAGATGCCGCCCCTGGAGAGCGAGGAGAAAAATGTCACTTCCCGCTCCTCACACACGGCCCCTCCTGCCTCATTCGATTCCACACAGCGACCCTCCGCGGCTGGAACAAGGGAGCAAAAGAAAAAGGGAGCACAAGCACAGCCGATGGAAAAATCACTCAATAACCCTGAAAGAGCATAAGTCTTTCAAGCCACGAACCTCTACCCATCGCTACCCAGTGTAGAGGCCTACCCGATGGTGGCCGTAGCCAACCCAGCTTTTGGGACTAATGATGCAAATGGCCACCCACATGAACCTACCATCATGGTCTATAGGCCCTGGACCCAAGATGAATGCAAGGCGGCCTGCCAATCAATCCCACCAATCGAAGCGGATGTGGAGAAATGGATTGAGAATATGCACGACCTAATGAATAGCTACCACCTGAATGGAAAAGAATTTGAAACATGCATGAGAATGATCTTAGGGTATAGATATGGCAGAATCAGAGGTGCCTTCAACCCTTACGATGTCACAGGCCAGCCTCTCCCGCCTGGAGCTCCCGAGCTCGCAAACGCAATCCGCGCCATGTTTGATGAAGCAAGAAAAACTTCAAGAAGCAACCAGACAACACAAAGATCAGACAATGTCACCAAGAAGACATGGAATCTGCCCGCCGGTATTTGGAAAGGTTATCTGGAGTTTACAGGCTCTATTGCGGCCTACAGGAAGACAATGCAGACAACAGCCCATACCAAATCCTCTTGGAGTCGGCCTTCCTAGATGGTATCCACGAATCCACCAGAGACTTCATCTGCAAACACCACGTTGGGTGGCGAACTGCAAACCTTGACACGCTCATCGAATATGCCTCCCATGCCGAGGAAATCCAGAAGAAAAAGGAGGAGCGAAACACATCAACCACTTTGGCTGCCGTGATGGAAGGCCTTTCCACAGCGGCCTCCGCCCCCATCTACTATCAAGGTCAAGGGGACAGAGGACGAGGACGAAAGCGCGGCAGATATTCTGGCGCCAGGGGACAAGGTCGAGGACGGTTTTCTAATAGAGATGATAGCTGCTACAAATGTGGCAAATTAGGACACTTTGCCAGAAATTGCCGTCAAACATTCAGGAAGACCACACCAGAGGAAGACTATACCGGTAACATGTGACTAGTAAGTTACCAGCCACAGGGCGAAGAACAACCTGAGCAGAGGCCGCTCAGCAATAGCGAAGATGAAGAAGAAGTAACCTTAGAATCGCCACTGGTCGTTCTAGATTTATCTGTTTTGTTTGGAATGGCCTCTACAGTGGACCCACCAATGAGAACACTACAATTAGGCCCAAAGAACACAACAAAACAATTTATAGTTGACTCTGGAGCAGAAAGTTCAGTAATCAAGGCCCTACCTGCAGGGACCAAACTGTCAAATAAAGCTGTCATGGTGATAGGAGTAGGAGGAAAGGCAGCGCAACGGTTTTATACCAAACCCCTCACAGTAGAAGATGAAGATGGAAGTTTATATCGAGGCAAGAGGTTAGTCGTAGTTCCAGAATGTCCATCCAACCTTTTGGGAAGAGACTTAATCAAAACCCTCCAGCTCGTTCTCACTGTAGAAGGAGAAAAAATTACAGTGATGAAACGAGGACAGGAAGTCAAACAAATGATGATCTTGGATGGAAAAGGAGGCCCTTTCACCTTCTACAGCTTGGACCTAATAACCACAGGACCACAATCGAGTACTGAAGACCTCCAAGAAATGCCCAATAAACTACTCCAAAGGAAAGACAAAGAAACAGGAATGAGAAAAAATACAGGCTTTTCAAATAAAACAACCTAATTTAAATTGGCCAACTTGTAAAATGGAAAAGAAAATCCTAAATTATGCACAAAGAGCATGAACGTGTTGAGCAAAAGGAAGAAAAAAGGAGAAAGCAGAAAGTCCTGTTTTAAACATTACTTTTTCAGGACGAGTTGTGGTAGCAACGGAGGATCACGTGACATAAAAAACAAACATAAAAAGAGTGTGTAGAAGGAGTTCTACATCAATATGCGTTTTACTTATTAGGCTGTGATACACTGATACAATTGGACTTTAATATCAGAATTAATAAGCAAGGGCGAATTCAAACAGACGTCAAAACTTTAAAAGGGCGCATTATCGGTGATAAACGAAAAGGAAAAACATTGCCAGAGCATTAAAACCAATAACAGAGAAGTTAATGATGTTTTTATAGGTGTTTAATTCATGATTTGCAAATTACTCAGAAATCACACGACCATTGCTGGACATCATTTATGATAAGCCAATGATATTTGCAAGAAGAGAATAATTGTTTGAACATTTGAGGCTGACAAAGCTTTTGAACTTGTCAAGCATGAACTCATTGATTACGATGTGTTAGCACTACCAACTTGACATTTAACTGCTAAATTGAGTCATGGAAATTCCCATGTCTCAACAGGGGGGATTGATATCCATAGTACAGCTAGGACAACAAACCTTTTTAAAAAAATTTGTAGGTCATGTGTAGTGTGTAGTAAACATAATGTTCAAGGGAACATGAGACCAAAAAGGAGATTCTATCGACAAAGCATCTAAACGCACTACCAAATTACTATGAGCATTGAGCAAACAGTGACTGCAAAAATGGCTTCATGGACTTGTGTTGCTGCAGAAACACAGGAAAGTGAATCCATTTGCATATTAGTCACAATAATTTGATCCCGTGGTAAGAGCCACGTCAGAGTGTGTTCAAGCAGTCTTGACTGCTGCTTCAGGAATTAAAAAATTACATTATTGTCCACCACATTCACATTGCACGGCGACCTAATTGTCACAGGGACACATTACACTGATAAGGTGCGGTGCGTTTCAGCCAAGCGTCACTTTTCCCGCACCAGTAGAAGACGCCACACGACTGTGGAAGCCGCTCCAAATTATTACCAAACCGCGACTTGACCTTATGGACACTTTTTTTTTTTTTTTTTCAGGACATTTTTCTCCCGACTGGAGGAACATTTTTTGTTTTGGGGATTGCAAATGGAAATTTTGTTTCAAGGGATGCTAAATTCTGTATGTTCAAGACAAGCAGCATGATGTTTTGCACTGATTCGGGCGTGTGAGACACGAAAACCAGGTGCACATTCCAGACTGTTAAGAAAGAAATGGGGTGCACATTCCGGACTGGTGAGGAGTAGAAGCATTTGAGGACTGAGGTCACAAGACAGATCATTTGTAAGAGAGATATTGTTAGGATAAGCAGGAAGAGCGTAGCAGGTGTGAGCTAATTAAAATTTAGGGTTTCCCATCTTGTATGGGTTGTATGGTTACAATGTGAACTGACAGTCAAGATGAATGTTCATGTGTTCTGTCGACATTGGGCAGACAAGGGCTTTGAGACCACAACAAGATACGAAATGTTGTGCATAAAACATGCCTAAATGGTTATTTGAAAAGCAAAACTTACTTAATGTAATGACCCAATTACAATTGGAAACTGCCTCGCTGACAATGCAGCGAAGGCTGCAGCCCAAAGCATGACCTCAAAGTCGGCACTGCATTACTATAAAGGAAAATGAACACATACACACACACACACACACACACACTCACGGCAAGTCAACTTGACAATTTGATATCGCGCCAGGAAAAATACACCACTAATTGAATGCACACATTGGGGGAACAAAGGTGCAAACATTGCTGAGGACAGGATCAGCAAATTGGCAGATGGCAAATCCTGGCTGCCTAATTAATTGATTAGAGGAATAAGATGATTGACACACGAGCAGATAGTCGTGTGTCAACAGTGGGGAAGTATGATATGAAATTGTTCCCACATACAGACTTTTCAACAAAAAACCTTTTTTTTAGACAATGTGTTATTTGTTTGAGATGCAATGTTGTTTGGTTGTAATTAATGTTATCAAAATGGGTTAAGTTGTTTCCAACAAGATATGATGATGCTAAAACAGTTGGAAAAAGTGTTGTGTAATCAAATTATCCTGACATTTGGACTTTCAAGAAGTGATTTGAAGTGAAAATGATGCATTTTGTGAATGATGTAACGAAATGGGACACTAATGGAACTATTAAGGCCAGACTTATCAAGAGAAAAAAAAAAAAAAGACAATGGCCAGACTATTTTTCAATCACAGCAATGAGGATAGTGCCAGCCGAAGGAAGGACACTATCCCCTTTTGAAATCCTATATGGCTTCACACATGGACTCTCAGGTTCATCAGAACCACCAGCGACTGGCACATCGGTCTCAGTCCACATGAAAGACATGTTTGACTGACAAAGATGCAAAGACACAATTACTGGTCAGTGTGTTCTGATCCACAGAAAAATCACGTCCGTGTGGGAGACCAAATCTTCTTCAAGGTGTTGAAACGACTTCGTTGGGACAAGTGAATGCTGAGATGGCCCTCGCCAGATGATGGCAGTGACCCCGGCGGCAGCAAAGGTCGCGGGGCGTGGCGACTGGATCCACCAGTCGCAGTGCAAGCTGAAAGGCCTAGCAACGCGAATCCCTCGAACAGGAGTCCACCTGAGTCACAATCTCGGACCGCACGCACATCAGAACCACACAACCAGCCACAGATACGAATGTTGGAGCCACAGAACAAAAGGATTAGATAATGTTTGGAAATTAATGGCGTACATAACAAAATTTCAGCCTTGATTGGAGAACATTATTGCATTTAAATTTTTTGATAAAAATGAAACAATTATTGATGTTATGATCACTATGAAGAATTTGAAAGAGACAATATATGGGAATGGTTATAATTTTCATTTTTGTTATGTGTAGTCTGTTCATGTTGCATTATTTTTATGACAAAGAGGATGGTTAATTGCATGTTTGTTGCCCAAATGTACCATTACAACTTGATTGATGTTGAGAATGACGAATTCGAAGTGGACAATGACGAACTCGAACTGGACACTAAAACGTAAAAACACATGGACCTTTTACACCTGCCCCCTACACGTGCACACACACACACCATACATGAAGATCCGAGAGGCAAAGACAGCTGTCTCCTCTTACAACAAGGCAAGGGGCCTTCATCAAGTCACCCCAGGGACAAGCTCTGCGTGGAGACAATTTTATTATTTTTCACTAGGTATATTGAAATGTTTATTTATGTTTTATTCCCGAGTGGTCATCAGACCATGAGGTTCTCGTTTCGTGCAGAGGGGAATTTTTCCCTAATGAGAGGTTTTCGCCCATCCACTAATCACTGTTGTATGATTTCACTATGATGATCTGTCTTAAAGCCATAAGGCCATGATTTTTAAATCCACAACAGGGGGGAAATGTAAGATGGGCTGAGGATAGTTAATCAGTTTGTGTATTTATAATCATGTTTTTATACACTCATTCATGTTTAAACACACACACATAGACACTTACTTGTTATTTTAGCACACACGCACACAGACACTGTATCCTGATGATGTGTATAGTTAAATTGACCTTTACACTGTGAGTTGTGATTCTCTGCCTGCTAGAGTTACTGATGATTAGTTATTGATGTTTTCTGTCTTCTGCTGATTAGTTTAGTCTAAAACAGACCACCATTGTTAATTAATCTCCTGTATTCTGGTGATTTAGTTTAGGCTAAACAGACCTTCATTGTATTCTTATTTCTTGTGATTCTTGAGTCAAGCTAATAAAAGCAGAGCCGGTGAGAGGAGGAGAGAGAGGAGTTGCATGGGGCGGCCGCGAGCAGCCTGCTCGCGGCCTCTCTGTCCCACTCTTTTCCCCCGCCGGCGGTGAAAATGAACAACGGTGTCTGGTTCCTCCTGGCCATCCAGCTAGCGTTTTATTTCGGCCGTTACATTTAGTAAATTATTTCAGTAAGCCCTCCCAAAATGGGCATTTAAACCTGACACTTGAGTTGTTGTAATTCCTTATGGTGGCATAAGGAAGTCACACTCGCATTACATATCAGTTGCCATGATGCTGGCCACCTGCGGGAATGCATGACTTCTACTTCTTTGTCTTCTTCTAAGACGAACCGTCAAAAGAAACTAATTTTTAAACATCTGCCCACGCATCATTCCTGTATGTTCAACTCAACTCAGTTTCACTGAAATGTCATTGTTCGCTATCTGTCATTCACCGAAAGGTTTTTAATTGAACTCTGAAGAGTAACACAAAATAGTGCCCATTGAATTGACTAACATTTAGTGTGTTGTTGGTTGATGATTGTAGAGCTGCGATCCTGTGAAGGAGCTACACAGCCAACTCATAGAGAAGCTCGAGGCCCAGAAGAAGAGTCCTTCTGTGTCAGAGGAAACTCCATCCCTTGATCTCAGCATGCACCCTGTGAATGTTCCCACCACGGCCTCAACCCCGACTACACCTCTGTGACATAGAAGACACATGGAAACATTTGAATTGAGACGGAATGTAAATACAGCTGTATGTTGACTTTCAAATATAAATATAAGACTTTGTGTTTTAAATGTTTGTCTATGTTAATTTTGATTGACATTTCTTTGTTTGAATGTCTCAGCAGTTTTTTTCAGCTTGTGAATTTCTGTTTTGCCATCGTCTCGTTATTTTTGTATTCAACGTGGAAAGCAGAACTTTTTGCAGACCCCCCTATATAAAATGGTCTTATTATACTGGATTTTCATACTGTTTGTTTTTCAGTAGAAAAAAAGTGAATAAATTGCAACAAAGTTTGAGAGTACTGTTCTTTACAGGATTACATTGCCAGATTAGTCAATATTCATGCCCTTTGAAGAATGTTCTTAATGTTTAGAATTAACAACATCAATGCCGGGTTCCAAATTTTGGGTATATAATGTATCCGGCAATACGGAGCCCCTAAAGTGACATAGGAAAAAAAAAAATGGTTTCTCGTCCTGACGAGAAACTTACTCGTCCAAACCAGAAACTTTCTCGTCCTGATGAGAAACTAACTCGTCCATTAGGATGAGAAAGTTTCTCGTCGGGATGAGAAAGCAGTAGGCGTGTATGGAGACCCAGTGGCTCCATTTTGGTTTGTGTTGTGTGAAAATGACAGTGCAGGACTTAGTTAAGTTATATTTTCATCTTGGACTTTATTACAAGGACATTGCTGCTTTGCTGGCAAGTCGTCACCATTATGTTGTGTCTGAGAGACATTTAAAACGAATTTTGAAATCTTGCAATCTGCTTCGGCGAAAGGAATATACCACTTTGGATCGTGTTGTTAATTTTATTCAAGAACATTTACAGACATCGGGGCAGCTCTGTGGTTACAGATGGATGTATACTAAATGCAAGGAGAATGGGTTACACGTCAAGAAAGAACAGGTGCGCCTAATTTTAAAAGAACTTGACCCAAGAGGTGTAGAACTCAGGAGGAGGCGACGTCTTCATCGCCGAAGCTATTTTGCAAAAGGACCAAATTACATTTGGCATTTCGACTTGTATGACAAACTGAAACCATTTGGTATCTGTATCAACGGCTGCATAGATGGGTTTTCCCGGAAAATAATATGGATGAATGCGTTCACCACCAGCAGTGACCCAAAAATCGTTGGAGGCTTCTACATGGAGGCAGTCCAAAGATTAGGTGGTTGTCCGAGGATTGCCAGAGGTGACCGGGGCACAGAGAATGTTAAAGTCCGAGACTTTCAGCAGTTTCTCTCTCGCAACATTAACGACGGCTCCGGCATTGAAAGTTACATCGAAGGCGCCAGCACAGCTAACCAGCGCATTGAGAGTTGGTGGGGCTTCCTCAGAAGGGAATCAATTGAATTCTACATCGCTATCTTTACTGACCTGAAGGGCCGTGGTTTGTTCGACGGGACATATTTGGACCAAAATCTCATTCAGTTCTGCTTCATGGGCATCGTTCAGGTAAGCCATATGTCTATAAATGTTCTATTGTCATCTTAAATTGTGTATCAATTGCTTTTTAATATTTTCCAATGATAAAACACTAATTGTCAATGCTATCAATTACATTACAATAATTATTGTGAAGAAATAAGCAATGCAAGCCTATGCGCACAGCACTTGTCTTCCAAGCGTGTATCGGAACTACATTGCACACTCAATGGGCACGCGCATCAATATTGATCAATAATTTTAAGACCGCTGTCATATCCGAGTGGGTATCTGATGACAATTAACCATTGATATGACGTCTAAATCATTCGATTGATGTCATATTGATTTTGAATTGACATCAGATGCCCACTGAAGTACAATTAAGCATCAATTATAACGATAAAAAAGTCAGGCTATAAGAGGTTGGGATAATGAATGGTAAGTGGAACATTTTTTTTTGCATAGCCCAGCCTAAGTGACCACATCTTATGGTTCAGCATTGCATGTGCCATTCAAAGTGTTTTTCGGTATAAATATCAAATATCAGATGCAAGTACAATCAACTCAGTCAACTAGACCTCTTGCATTCCTTAGTTCGAGGGTGACAGTAGCTTCTAGTGCGCAGTATTTTTGCAGCCCATTACCTGTCCTATTTCACATCAGGTCCGGAGCTGTTGACGGCACTTCCATGCCAAAGGTCACATATTTCAATTCCCTCCTCTTCTATACTTTATTTCATGTAATTTTTTGCATCGTCTTCAAAAACGTCAAAATTGATTTTTATTTCAAGACATCTAATAAACCAAGATTATGACCCACAACCATATAAATATTTGGTTGCTCTCTTACTGTCTAATGTAGCTTACTGTTTTTTTTCCAGGACGAATTGGATGAGACCATCCGCGTGTGGGATGCACACGTCATCAGACCATCGAAGAACGAAAGGGTACCCAGTGGTCGGCCCCAAATCATGTACATGTTCCCAGAACTCTACTCAAGTTCTGACTGCATTTCTTCAGTGAACAGAGCTGATGTACAGTTGTGTTGGACCGCCTGCAGATTTTGCCCAGCCGTGCCATGTGACATAGACATTTACAACATCTGCAACATTATAATGCTGGAGTCACAGATTCAGCTTCCAGCTGATGCCTATCAAGCATTGGATCTGTACCTACATTTGAGGCGTGAGATTACATCCGCTCTCTAATTTGAGATGGCATTCAGAGCCTTACAAACTGATCAGACGCAGTACACCATGGAATACTTACTGCAATTGTATTTAATTTTACAGATGAAATTTGTATAAGCTTAGTTTGGAACTTGGATCTGATCATTTCCATGAGCACACCTACTAAACTATAACTTATACCACAATACTCACAGAGGAGTTGTATATATGACAGATATGTTGTGTAATGTGTATATCACAGAATGTATGTGCCATTTGTTTCAAAGAACATTTCCAATTTGTAGTACAGCATATAGTAGGAATGGCATTGTCATCTATGTTTTTGCTTTACCTTTACATCTGTCATGACCAGAAAATAAACAAAACTGTCAACAAAGCATAACAAACCAGTATAAGAAAGGAGAAATGTATTTATTCACCGATACTGTTGTTGGGAACTACTCTTATTTTAACATTTCATTAACCAAATAGTATAACTGCCTAAGACATTTTTTCACTTTCTGCTACATCAATAAGAAAAAAAAATACTAATGTGATTTAAACGGTGTTTTTGCTTTATGTTTGTGTAGTTTCTAAGTCATCCAAGTCATGATAAAATACAATGGGTGAATTGAAAGAAAACAACCTTTTTTTTCTTTACATTCCCAAAACATTTCAAAATGACTGGCAATTATGCTATTTGGCTAACACTATAAGGCCCTAACTGTCACGGTCGCCTTCCAGCTTCGGCTGGAAGGCGGAAGGTGGACTCTAAAAACGCCGACACGAAAAGATGATGTAATTGAAGAGCATTTATTGTGACCGTCTATGACACAATCAATCAATCACTATAATCATATATTTAGTAAGGAATTTGAAAGTCTAGAGTATATCTATAATTACAACCGTCGAAGGTCGACAAGAACGGAAAACGCTGGCGGACAACCCACACCAGGAAAACAATAACGAATAACAAAAAACGCTTGCAACGCAAGGAAACCGATGAACGGAAAATAGCTTACCACCAGAGGATAAGAATGAACCCAAACCACGAAGGAGAACAAAAAGCGAGCCGAAGAATAGCTGGAGCAAAGTACAAAACACAAATACGCAATAACTATACACGGAGTAATCAAGGCAAGAAATTAGTGATGGGTCCAGCGACACCGAGCCGTCGACGCGCGCGCCGAGCTTTCAGGGCAAACCCCGTGTCGGTGCGCGTACCGCTTTGAGAAAGTCACGTGACCACTACCAGAATCGTGTCGACACAGCGGTCGCGCGCCAAACTGTGTTCATAAGGAAGCGAATCTGTCAACAGGATGGACGCTCAAAACAAGCATCGAGTTATTGGCGCGTTACTTTGCATTAAATATCCGCAAGATGGAAGACGTCACTGTTGGTGCGCACTCAGAGGTGTAGCGCTATATGTCCGCACGTACAGAAGACCCGCTCTTATACTGGAAGTCCATGGAGGCAACGTTCCCTCACCTATTTATATTAGCCACACAGGCGTTGTGCACACCGGCCTCTTCAGTGCCTTGTGAGAAGATCTTCTCAAAGGCGGGGGAAATTGTCTAAAAAAAAAAGAAGAAATAGACTGAATAACAAAACGCTGGAGAAACTAATTTTTTGGAATAAAAATCTTTAATTACAATGAGTCCATTGTCATTCACAACACTTTTACTTGGGCATTCAGACAGATGTTCTCTTAATTTATCAACTGCGTCTCGAATATCAAAGATTTTTTTTATGAAATTGCGTGTATGTAAAAATAATGTGAAAGCAAATGCCTAATCAGAATCAGAAATCCGTTTGTCATTGTACTCAAGTGTGCAACGAGATTGTGAGGACCGCTCTCCAGCCAGGGCTGGAAAGCGGTGAAGGTGGACTCTTAAAACGCTGACAAGGGAAAAGTTTGGGTCACAAGGGTTTATTTTAACCGGCAAATCACAATCATTACTCAATAGGCAAGACAACTTGCTATCACTAATACTTTGGTATCTATAATTAACGTCGCCAGGAGACGAGAACGAAAAGCGCTGGTGGAGAGAACTCACACCAGGAAAATCAAAACGAGGAACAGAAAAAGCTTGCAACGCAAGAAAACCGAAAACGAGAGTGTGCTTCCACAAAAGGGTAAGGTTAGAGCCAATGCACGAAGCGAGAACAAAAAGCGAGCCGAAACATAGAAATCATCATAAACTTACAAAGACCATACACGGGGAAAAACTTGGGCGAAGACTGTAGCGAAGGCACATGGGCGAGAGCAAGTTCGGTCAATAATCCGACGTGAGAGTGTCGGCGCGGCTGGTTTAAATAGCCCGTGAGTCATTAGCTTCATGGATCGCAGCTGTGTGGCTCGTGAGCGCGTCTCGCTCGCGGCCGAGTCCCGAGGTAGCGCGCCGACGGGCACGCCCACCCATCTGCAACAATAACACATGGATCGTGACAGAGATTAGAGAGCTCCCCTCTCCAGTGCAATACAACAATAATTCAGTTAAATATATAAATTAGATAAAGAGAATAATTAGTGCGATGGAAAGTAATACGAAATAGGATATATAAAAACACATCACGTCGCTAATCAATGGAATTGGATAAAATTAGTTTGACAGATCAGTGTCAGATGACCCTGTCAAATGTTTCCTGCAAGTCCACCAGGTATCAGTATTCAGCAACACAGTGTCAATACATTGTGTCACTGTGTCGAAACGATACAGGATGCCTCATCTACCCATCACTACAAGGAATAAGTACGTTGAGCATGAGCATGAGCATGAGCATGAGCATGAGCATGAGCATGAGCATGAGCATGAGCATGAGCATGAGCATGAGCATGAGCATGAGCATGAGCATGAGCATGAGCATGAGCATGAGCATGAGCATGAGCATGAGCATGAGCATGAGCATGAGCATGAGCATGAGCATGAGCATGAGCATGAGCATGAGCATGAGCATGAGCATGAGCATGAGCATGAGCATGAGCATGAGCATGAGCATGAGCATGAGCATGAGCATGAGCATGAGCATGAGCATGAGCATGAGCATGAGCATGAGCATGAGCATGAGCATGAGCATGAGCATGAGCATGAGCATGAGCATGAGCATGAGCATGAGCATGAGCATGAGCATGAGCATGAGCATGAGCATGAGCATGAGCATGAGCATGAGCATGAGCATGAGCAAGGCAGGATTGGCAGGATAATAATCCGACGCGGACTGGTCCGCGACGGTGCCTTAAGTAGCCCGTAATCAAGGGCGATGATACGATGCAGCTGTGCGGATCGTGGGCGCGTCTCTCCCGGCCAGGTGACGAGCGAACGGGAACGAGCGCCGGAGGAAACGCCCACTCAGCTGCAACAACAACAGACGGATCGTGACACTAACAAGTACAGCCACTGATGCCATTTGAAAAATGTGGCTACTATCTGCATTTAAACAGATTATTTTTGTTGAACTAGTTGCTGTTGAACAAGATAATAAATTGCATTAAATTAGCAATGACAAAACGTGCTAAACGTGCAAACACTTCTTGAAAAAAAGTGAACATCACCTTTTAGAAAAAAAAATGTCTTTTGGACCTGAGCAAATTATCAGTCATTGTGCTGATGCATATTACAGCACAAAATATGAATGAACAAATGAAATTTTTTTGGGTGATAGTTAAATAAACACAAACTGTTTTTGTGGAATTTCATAACATTCTAAATACAATATGCAGCCCTTACGTTTGCTACAAAATATCCATTGAAAAGCAATCACTAGACAGCGCATTGTCAAACTCTTGTCGAAACTGTGGGTACGAGCTGTAGGTGCAAGGCAATTCGAGAACTGATCCACATGTGTGTGCCACAGGCCTTCGACTTAAACCACACAGTCGATTAAAAGTCACTTCAATGTTGTCCTTGCACAGCACAGTTGATCCTGTGCAGAAACGTAAAAATATCTCCAGTTGACGTTTGAGGTGAGCGCATGCAAAAACATCGAACTTCGAGTGCAGTACAACAGATTTTTACATTTTCGTTTACATCCCAGCGGCATGCAAACAAATATTCAGTAAAAGTATCATGGATTTTGGAGAAACATAAAAAAACATTCAAGTGATGGGGAAGTTGTGAAGGAGTGCTTAAATGTGGTTGCACAAACATTATTTAAAGGAAAACACTAAGCGATGTGTGAAATAATCTACCAAATCCCAATGGCCCCGACTCCGTTCCAACACAGATTTAAGTCACTGGCAGGGCAGTCACAAACTCATTTTTCTCATTAAGAGTAGTTAAAAATATATTCAAAAGAAAAAGTGGTGTCAAAGCTAATTTTGAATTAGTTTTTCATGAGGACAGCCATTTTTATTGATTGTGTACTGAACATGTTGACCTGGTTTACTCGTATAATTAGGCTTTCCGTTTTTTTTAGGCTGATAACTCTTTGATTTGAAAAAAAAAAGAAATATATAAATCAGTTTTGAATAGACAAAACTGAATTTAAGATTGTTTTAAGTAGTCACAATTATTATCATTTATTATCTAAATGAGCACATATTACAAATATAATTAGGACTAGTCGTTCTTGATAGCTACAGTAACAGCTGCTAATTCCAAATAGTCAAACTTACCTCTTAATCATTCATTACCAGCCAAGTAAAAAAGAATGACTCTTTGACGTCTTTAGAATAACAAAAGTGACGTCCCGTGAGAGAGAAAAAAACGGAGCGCTTCATTGCAGAGTTGCAGCCGTCAAGTCACAGTTACGCAACAGAAAAAAACTAAAAAATACGACTCAGAAAGACGTTGTTGACATCTTCAATATTCAAATGCACCTTTTAAATGTTAAGAAGGCTTGCCAGAAAACCCAATGCACAAAAATAACAAAAGTGACGTCATTAGACCCAGGTGAACTGAAGTTGCTGATCTTTTTCTTGTCACTAGTACACAAACGAGATTTTGAATGACAATGCCAACTATTCAAAAATTATGACTCTCAAAGATGTTCCATTCGTATTCGTTGGTCGGACTTTTCGTGTTCCTCGTCGAACAGAAAGACGTTGATATATTCATGTTGATATCATCAATCTCATGTCACGCTCCATTTATACCCTTTAGTCGGACTTTTTGAGTTCCTCGTCGAACAGTTTGCCTTTATATGTTGAATCCGCTTAACATAACTTTGTCACCCTCTCGCAAATGTATACAAGTGTACAAAGACAGTGGAGCATAAAGAGGACCAGTGTTTGACTGGTGACATGAGCCACCTGGAGAATGTGATGACGTCAGTTTTGAACAAAGGGGCGGGGCTTGAAAGGGCTTGCTTGGATCGCACAGGTGACTGTCGCAGTCTTGTAGGATCGGGTCAAACATGGGCAAAATTGACGCATTTGACATCACATTTGACAACAGTAAACAACTTTACAGCCCTGGCGAGTCTATCTCGGGGACCGTGACGATCAAAGTGGGTCAAAAGCTACCCTGTAAAGGTAAGAGGCAGGCAACGGTTAAATTACTCTGGTTTTTCTTGTTGGAATCAAGAAGGGGGGGAACAGTGTCGTCGTCAAACAAGGAAGTGAAACCTCACTTATCAGGAGTAACCAGAAAATACTCTTTTGCTTGTTGTTGAGGGGTCGTATTGATATACATGCATTCATTTAATGGAGGTTATTTAGAATTGTTATTATAAGTTATATATATAACAAACTGATATATTTTCTAAAATATGCAAATTCCCTTGTTGGAACAAAAACACTACAGGTTGAATCAATAAAGAGCACTAACGATTTTGATTAATCACTTTTATATTCTCTGACAATAGCGAGAGTATTTGATATGATACAAGCAGACATATATCGATATATGAATTGATCAATACATCCATACATGCATGCAGATACAGGGCATTTCTATACACTATAGATAATCTGCATATTTTGACGAAATACACTACAGTATATACATACACTTGTGTTTAAAATAGTATTAGTCCAACATAAATGATAAATCATCAGTTTTGATAGGAACCTATGGGCTGATATTCGTGCCACCAGAAACTGAATCTGAATATTGTTGATTTGAATGTGAATTGCTTAACCTGAATATTTGAATTGAAAACTGAATTATTGAATTGGGAGTGGTGTTTCTTTTGAGTAAGTGCACTCACCTGTGTGTAGTGAGTGTTTGGTTTTGATCTTATGGTGGTGTGAGCGTGGGGAACCAACGTTTTGCTGACCGAGAAACGCGCCCGTAAAGCAACTGCAGTCCGGCCAGCCTCCACTAGCTAAAACGAAGGCAAGCAAGCCGCCACTGTTATTTTTAATACTGTGCGTCGCGGTGCATTACGGCAATGCGCCGAAAGCGCGTGCTGTTGGCCACCTTCAAAATAAAATGTCACAAATTCATGTATGCACATCAGTGGTTTGGTTTTAAAATAATGTTATTTAACTTCTCTGTTTACACAGGGGAAATGCAAACAGTCTCAAAATTGCACCAAGAAATGTTCTGAACTGAGAAAGAAAGAGAAATTAATGTTAACCGTGCATCAATGGCTGACATTACAACTGGTTTAAAAAAAAAGATATGTTTTGGAAAATCGGGTGTAACTGTCAAATTTTGATATTTCTTTGGCGTTTCATTTTGAAATGCCACATCAGATTTTGATTGAAGTACTTTTGTTAGATACCTGGGGTGGTCTAGTGTGCCTCAGTAGTAGTCTGGTTGTGGGATAACGGAAACGTGATTTTTAATGATTTTTCAAAATCGTGTGTACTCTAAAATTTTGAGATTTCTTTGACGTTTTATTTTGAAATGTCACATCAGATTTTGATGAAAGTACCTTGGTTGGATTTGCCCCAGCACCGGTCTGGTTGCCGGATAACGGAGATGTATTTTTTTAGTGATTTTTCAAAATCGGGTGTAAAGGTAAAATTTTAAGATTTCTTTGGCCTTTTATTTTGAAACGACACATCAGGTTTTGATTATAGTACTTTGGTTGGATACCTGGGGTGGCCTTGTATGGTTGCGGGATAATGAAAACGTAATTTTTATTGATTTTTTTAAAATCATGTATAATGGTCAAAATTTTTAGATTTCTTCTGCCTTTTATTTTGAGATGCCACATCAAATTTTGATGAAACTATTTTGGGTGAATACCTGGGGTGGCCTAGTGTGCCCCAGCACTGGTCTGGTTGCGGAATAACCAAAACTGAATGCTTAATATTTTTTTTAATATCAATTGTAATGTCAGCCAGTGATGTACAGTTAACATTAATTTCTCTTTCTTTCTCAATTCAGAACATTTCTTGGTGCAATTTTGAGACAGTTTGCATTCCCCCTGGTCGAACAGAGAAGTTAAAAAACGTTTATTTGAAAGCCAAACCACTGACATGCATACATGAGTTTGTGAGCTTTTATTTTGAAGGTGGCCAACAGCACGCGCTTTCGGCGTATTACCGTAATGCACCGTGATGCACAGTATTAAAAGTAACAGTGGCAGCTGGATTGATTTGGTCTTTGCGAGTGGAGGCTGGCCTGACTGCAGTCGTACGCACCGCTGTGAAAGGGAAACGTGAGTTAAATAAACGTCCGTCAAAAGACAGATCAGCTCTTTCCACAACATGAAGATGCTGTAAGAGCTGATCTGTCCAAAAGAGGTACATTGAAAGGAAAATGAAACAAGTTCCTGTTAGCTTTTCTTATGCTGTGAATGCAATTCAATAAACAACAGTCAAGTAAGTGCAACAGTCTGCGTGCGCGTCATCAGTGTTTAAACTCCCCTCGTTTTAGCCTGCCATGGCGCATTTTAAGTCGGATGCCACAAGAGTGCATAAACGCACTGAACATGGACCACATGAAGTGAAGATGAAAGCTGTCTCAGGAGAAAGAAAATGATCGACAAGCATGTTAAAACTAAAGGTTACAAGACCAACTCCAAACCAATTGATGTACTTCTAATTGGAGTTGCACATATTTAGAAATTCAAGATCTACGGGAATGTAGCCAACCGCCTTAGACGTAGCCTCAGGTAGAAATTGCTTAAATATTAAAGAGAACAACAATATGAAATATAATAAAAATGCCCACAAAACCCCCCAAACACATTAAAGATAAACTGAAAGGTCAAGCTACAAACAAAATGCCAAACTGTATGTTGACAAGCCACAACGATTCAGCCCTATGTTCCCATTCATGGTATTCTCGTGAGAAATGTTCATGGGCTGGAATACCAATTCATAGGTGCTAGTTAGGTTAACGCATGCAACACATATGTGAAGCATTTCTCAGAAGCAGTGGTTATACGGCTAAATATTAGTTTAGGCATTTACTGCAATGCAAAACTCTAAATAGGTAAATCAGTTTATACCATTTTATTCACAGTTTGTAATGAAAAAATCTAAAACATATTCTTTTTAAAAAATGTATTTTTAATATAATGCACAGTTTTCCCAATGCATTGAAATAACAATTATAAGGATTTTGCGCTTTACTCACTTGTTTAAAAGTATACATTGCTGCCTTGTGATACCTGCGATCTACTGTTTTTTTTTATTTCGGGCTCCATGTTGTGATTATCTAAATGTACCCACCTTATGAATTTATCTATCCATCTCTCTATCTAGTCTCAGGCACGGCGCCAGGATTGAGAAATCAGTGTTATGACTTCTCTTAGCTTATAACGAGGTTGTCATTTATTTTTCATTGAAAGTAATTCCAGCGGCACGATGGACAAATGGTTAGCACGTTGGTCTCAAAGTGCAGAGGTCGTGGGTTTGATTCCGGCTCCGGCCTTCCTGAGTGGATATTGCATGCGTGGGTTTCCTTCAGGTACTCCGGTTTCCTCCCACATTCCAAAAACATGCATGGCAGGTTGATTGGACACTTAAAATTGTCCCTAGGTATGTGTGTGAGTGCAGATGGTTGTTTGTCTTTGTGTGCCCTGCCATTGGCTGGCAACCAGTTCAGGGTGTACCCCGCCTACTGCCCGGAGATACCTGGGATAGGCTCCAGCACACCCTGCGACCCTTGTGAGGAGAAGCGGATGGATAAAAGTAACTCCAAATCATGCAATCCAAATGACATTATTTTAGCAACCAGGCCTCTCCGTACGGCCAAACATTCCACACCGTCTACCTGCAAAAATTTCTAAACCATGTGGACACTCCCACGTTGAAAAACATGGTGGACGATCTACCATTGGCCTAGGTTTGCAGATACACTCATTTGTATTATTCGGCTGATGAAGACTACTATGATCAAAATGTTGCCAATAACTTCTGGACAGAGACTGCTGGCACACTTGGGAGAGACGAGAAGGTGGTTAAAAAAGTTGTTGCGTGTCAAACGCATACATTTCTGGCAGCTTCTGCACAGCAAACTTGGCATCAAAATTTAGCACCAACATTTTTAAATTTGAACGATTCTGGGAGAACTGGAATGTTCGTTCGGGTTCTACTCGACTCTCTCCCCAATGCTGCCATTGAGCTTTTTTTCTTTTGCTTAAAGGGATTTGCTTGTTTTCCTAGAAATTGTTATAAGATTTGTGGAAATACACTCTGTCTGAAATACAAAACAATTCATCTACCGTAAAGGTATTGTGTGTGGATTTGGGATACGGTCTGGTTACCTTATCTTTATCGGCATTGTTGACATATAATCTTTTTTCTTAATGCTCACTGTCATTGTATTGTTTTTTTGTGATGGGTTTAGCCATTGTTTTCTTAATACAGTATATCCACTACAATTACACTGATATTGTAATTTGTCATTTTCAGCCATTAAGGTCAACTGCAATGGTTTCTGTGGCATCACCAATAAAGTAAATGAAACAACATGGATAGAGGAGGAACAGTACTTCAACAATACAGTGTCTGTTGCAGACAAAGGTATGGATACAGTTCTTTTTTTTTTGTGCAGTAGATGATATTTGTGCATATACCAGTCCACATGTTAGAACAAAGTACAGAAACTATTTAATCAAATCTCATGTAGATAATTAAAATTTAAATGTATACATTGATCATTAACAGTTTTTCCCCTCGTTTCCCCAGCACAGAATTAACATTAACATTGAGTTTCTGTTTTATGCCTTTGTCTCCCATTTCATTCTATTGGAAACAGGAACTCTGAAACAAGGAAGTCATACTTTTCCCTTCAAGTTTCTTATTCCAGGTAAGAGGTAAAACTTGTCATTGTAAATTATATGACACTGGTCTGTGCAGTCCTCTCCATTTCAAAAATAGAAACCTCCCCCGAGAAATTAAGTCGTGCCCTTTTTTATTTTAAAGCAACCTGATCCCGTGACAAAATCAAATCGACATTTCATGTATATCACTATAATGATTTTAGAACCACTATTAGCGATTTTTTTTTACTGATGAAATGTCAAGACTGTTTCCAGTGCATAATTTTCAAAGTATTTAAATGCACAGAAATTACTTTAAATTACTCGAAATTACTAGAAGTTACTTTTCTTAACAATACAACACCACACATCTTCAGGAAACTACTGTAATAGTGGACATGTGCATCTCATCTAGAACATAAAGAATGAAGGGAGTAACATAACAATACAAACGATATATAAAAAAAGGCTGCGGTATAAGTATGGAAAAGCATCTCAGAAGACGAGTGCAAAACTGTTTGGGGATGTAAAGATTAATCAGAAATCTATATAAAATTGATTTAACTGCTTAAAATATGCATCGATGTAACAAATTAAAACTATCGAGTTGCAACACCGTGTTAACCCAAGCGCCTCTTTCATGTCTTTGCTGCTGCTGCTGCTGCAAAAAAAAAACTGCCTATGCACATTGCCTTGTCCGCAATGCACAAGCGTATTAGTGGTAATCCGGATCATCTGTGATGCAAAGCAAAGGTAGGTATTGTGGGTAGTGTAGTTTCATAGTTAAACCATGTTAGCGTTAGCAACAGAGTCTGAAAGTGAGCGCATTTCACCAAATTACGGTACTTAATACAACGTACACCTCCCTTTCATAGAAGCACGGCGGTGATAAACGAGCACCCTAAAAATGAAGCATGTTGCAGCTGATGCCCGTCATCTCTGTAAAATAGCTGTAGTTAATACGCAAAGGTTACCATGTGCTGTCTGATGGAGCACCGCACGTGATGTTGTCCTGTGGTACGCTAATATTGTTGTGTCTTCTGTGGATTATGGCAGCATTAGTCAATGAACTCTCATTTGTTAAAAACAAAACACAGTTTTCATATAATCGTGTTTGGCATCAAACAGCTATAGCTCACATGCTATGATGCTATTACGGTCACTCGGCGACCACGTGCCATGTTCTGCATTTAGAAACTCGGAAATCTTTTGTTTGACTGATGAATGAACTCTGTAGTCCACTATGTAAAGATTTCTATAGTGAGCTGCGAGTAGGGAATGTGTGAATGGTATTAAAATAACAAAAAAAAAAAAAGACTTGTGACAAATCTAGCTACTTTTTGTGGTGTTATTGGAGACTTTTTGAGACTCTTAAGACTTTGTCCCAGATGCAGTCAGAGCGGCAGATGTTCACCGCCAGACCCTGTAAACCATTTGCCGTTTCAAATGTGAGTTTTATGTTGTGCTTAGAAATGGAGAATTCGTCACGACTGTAGTTGAAGTTGGTGTTCTTATTAAAACATAGTTTGAATAATCACACTCTCTAAAGCATATATATATATATATTTTTTTTTTTGTTCCAGGCTCTGCTCCAACATCGTTTGAGGGCAACTATGGTAGAATAGTATACAGAATAAGAGCTTCTGTTGACACACCGCGCTTTACCAAAGATTACAACACAGAGAAAGCATTCTACCTGTTGGACCCCCTCAACTTAAACAAAATTCCAGAAATATGGGTGAGCCATCAACTGTATTTCTTTTGATTTCGGAATTGGTAGAATATATTGGCCCATTTGGCTTTCATTCAGATGATGCATAACCCCCAGACAGATCAAACTTGAATCACTGGGTTTAGAAACTTCTTCTCAACCTCTGTATGTATGTATGTATGTATGTATGTTATGTATTTTGCACATAGACAATAAAACAATATAAGAACGAATTGTGTAGCTGAGATCCAAAAAATCATATTGGGTTTATAAAAAAAGATATCACCTCATTATATATCTTCATATTCAGTGTACATAATCATATTCATTATACCAACAAACTATAGTTACATCTGTCTGTGATTGAGAAGGTGTTCAATGAGGTTTGCTGACTTTGATTTCTCAAATATGTTTTAGTTAGGGCTGTCAAAATTAAAGCATTAACTCAGGTGATTAATCCAAAAAAATTCTAATTCAGTTAAATATTTTAAATCAGTTAACTCAGTTTGATTTACTTAAAAAATAACTTGCATACTTTGCAAATATTGTGCCATATTAGCCGTCTTTAGTACGTCTCAGAACAAAACACTGAGTTTAAGTTACCACTGGGCCTTGCAAACCAACACTGCTGGAGTGTGGCGCTTGTGGGCAGTTTTGAGAAATGTTACGAAAATAAATGTCTGCAAAGATGTCTCCATTTAGATCGTATTCAAGAATCCAAGAAAGTTATTAGAACAGTCTTTGAATTAAATATACTTCATATTTGGTGATTTTGCATCAATTCCAAGATAGTATTCAAGTAAATACCTGTTGTAAGCTTCTCAAAAAATAGTAGTTGAAAAATGTGATGAATCACAATTAATCATGGAATTTTTTTAGATTAATTAGTTAAAATAATAATCACTTGACAGCACTAGTTTTAGGCTTGATTTTAAAGTTACTTAGTGAAGTTGCCTTAGCTGATATTGGAATATTTTTGTTCCATAGCTGAGGCCCCCTATGCCTTACTTAAAACTGGCAGAGAAGCGTGCCACACAATGGGACATTACGGATGTCTCGTTTGAACAGGATTAAAAAAAACAACAAAAACTGAAGGGTGGAAGTATACTGTGATGTCTGAAATGGCACTGTGTAAATAAAGATTCTGTATTAATTATTTATACATTACTGTATGTTAAAGATTGGAAAGAAATTTAGCTGTCTGAAGAGGTGTGCTAAATGAGCAGCAAAGTTACTGTATCTTTTTGTAGGATAAAAGCTTTGGAAGTGAGAATGATGTGTACTTCCCCATATAATATTACAATATGCACGATAGTGATCCGGTATATTTGAAGGTTTTAAGGCAGTCCTGATTTACTATATTTCATAATTTGCAGATAACACCAGAAGACTTGTTTCACTCTGTTCCATTTTCTCATACCATACAGAGTGGACGATTAAAGCATCGACTTGCTTACTTAACTTTTATTAACTTCTTAACCATGGAGTACAGTATGATACTCTTGTCCCGTAACTTTGGGAAAAACGTCACTTCCTCTCGACCCTTCTCTCACTCTAATCTGCCCCCTAAGGAACATCAACAACTAACAATACCATTGTTACAACTTGGATATTTAATTTCTAATGAATGACTTTTGCAACTTAGCGCTCATCAATCACGACCCCAAGAAAACGTATGGAGACGTTAGGAATAGAGTTACTTTACAGCCAAAGATCAATGTTAATTGTGGGTGTATTTTTACATTTAAATTGAATAAGATTAGATGTATACACAAAGAGGGGAAATTTGTTCAACATAAACCATTTTGAAATATTATCTAGGTCAGAATTTGCTTTGCCCATACGTGCAGAGAAATCCAAATGCGAGAACAATAGATTAGTATCATCTCCAAATAGTATAGGAAATGAGGAGGGAGAGGCTGCTGCTAGGTCATTCATATGATTAAGGAATGACAGAGGTCCCAGAATAAAACCCTGTGGTACGCCACATGTGAGGTTGTCATAGTCTGATGACCATCCATTTCTGTACACAAACTGTTACTGACTGTAATTTGTAAACCTTACATGGGTAGTTCCAGTCAAACCAAAATCTTCTTGTTTTTCAAGTAAGAGATTATAATTTACATTGTTGGAGGCTTTAGATAAATCCCCCAAAATTTCAAGAGCAAATTAATTATTGTCGAATGCAGTTTAATCTTTGTTAACAAATTGAAGTATGCCCAATTCAGTTTATTTTTTCCTAAACCTATTCTAATGTTCATACATGTTCCATTATTGCAAGCGCACCATCATTCTATTGTAAACAGGCCTCCACAGAGAAACATGAACAGAACAGAAATGGGGTGGTTTTTAGTTGGTAATATTCATAGGGGATTGATTTTTTTATTTTTTTTTTATCTGAGTTTAAGCCTAGTCATCACCTGCAAAGATTTGCAGAGGGCTAGAGTAAATTGTGGCTTTTTGCCAGTACTGAACTTTTTAGTTTGTTTGCTGACCAGGAGAAAACCTACAATATTAAATAGGGCATTATAGGAATTTAAGACAGATTGGCTTGTTCAACATCATTATAAATATGGTTAAACACCATCCCATGGAACATCATCGATCTGCTCTCTAAATTAGTCAATACTCAAACACTCAAAAAGTGTACATTTTCCATTCCCTGTTTTTGCACGTAAGTCATTGAAGCTACATGCAATACTAGCAAATTACTAGATATAGCAGTGTAAATTATACCAGACATCAATTCATTGTTTAAATAAAAAGTGTCGCAGATGATGACATGATTTCAGTAGGTTTAATGATTAGGGGGTAGAAAGAATGTGCATGGAAAGTGTTAAAAAAATTCAGACACAATTTAACATATCAATGTTGAAATCACCCAGTAAAATACAAACTTTACCTTCCTTGGTAATTTTATCCAAGACATATACACACAGGGCAGTCTTGAGACTTTGCTTTGTTTCAGCTCCAGCTGTTGTGAAATGCGCTATATAAATAAAGTTCAATTGTATTGTATGATGCTTTCTTTAACCAGGTTAAAAATTGTCTAATTGATTTTAATTCTGTTTTTGAAGATAGATCTGGACAGTGAACCTACCCTGTGCGGTACAGGATTTAGCAATATTTTAATTCAAGTTTAATTCAACAAATTTGTCAGCGATGTCCTCTAACTGCCTATCTCTATGCAGGGTCCCTGCTCGTCTTCAGTGATCCAGGAATTCAGCTACATGCTATTAAAAACTGGCACAGTGAAACTGAAAGCCCAAATTGACAAGAAGGGTTACACACCAGGCCAGATTATTCAACTGTCAACTTTCATCCACAATAAATCGGAGAAGAGTACAAGCAACATAACCGCCTCTCTGGTGCAGGTAAACCTTCCTCTAATTACATCACATATTCTTGGTCCAAATTTTCAACAATCAATGCAGTTTGTTTATACTCATTTCTGATATTGTTTAGATGACTATACACTCATCACTCAAGTGTGTCAGTAATGTGGCATTTCTGCTACTGTGAGTTAAGATGTAATGACATGAACATTTAATTTTACTAATAACATGACCAAAATGATTACAATAATCATGTAAGTAGAGGAATGTAAACAGCCACTAGAAATCAAACTCTGAAAAATGTTTCATTTAGAATACATAACATGCAAAATCACTAATCCTACATCCTTTTTTACATGAATATTTCCAAATAGCAAAAGTTGATTTTCAAACATGTAAGACCCCATGGAATTTACTTGAAATCAGTAAAATCCAAGTGATATTCTGGTGGCAATGGAATGCCATCAAAACCATCAAATGAATTAGACTTGTCTAAAGGAATATTAGATTTTCCAGCATTCAATTAGTCAGTGTGGATAAGAAATTAAAGTGCAAACTTCCATGGCATCTGATTTCCTGAAAAAAGGTTTGTCCATTAAGTAGCAAAACAATGACATCCCCTGTACGCAGCCATATTGGACGTTTTGGACTGCTTCACGTAATTACTTTGACATGTGATGTATGCTGCACTGTTCATTTTGGACTTGTGTATGTCTATGGTGCTACAAAAATGACGGATGGCATCATTAACTATTCCCGTAATTTAGAGATCACTCCTCCCATCAGGTTTCATGTTCGCCCTAGGAGAAAGGGGGTGGGGAGAGAAATTAGCAGCGCCTGACAATGTAGTCGGCCTGCCAGCCTCCAATGTGATTTCTACATCCGTAAAACATAACAGATAACAGTGTACCCTCGCCACTTCATGCTTCATGTTTTGCGGCTTCAATGGTATACAACGGGTTTTACAAAATATTCATCAAAAGAAAAAAAAAAATACTGCCATCGGCAACCATATTGCCGAAAGATGTGTTGTTTCAAAGAGATGCAATGGAATGGCTTAATGGAGGTGTGTCCACATATTGTCAACTTAATTTTTGTTCACAAATCGATACCAAGGCTCCGTTACCACTTTGTCTGTAAATTTTAGGCCATTTTGAAAACTACTACAGTTTCCTCATTCTGCAGCTGTGGCGTTATTGCCGCCTGTGTTTAACGTAGGGCTGTTTTTTTTGTAGACCGTGGCGAGTGAAAATAGTAAGGTTTGCAACATTTAAATTGGATTTTTTTTAATTAATCACATGGATCGATTTCCATGTGATTCTTCATTTCATAAGGACTCTTGTGTGTGACAAAGGCAAGTCTCCGTTTCATATTAATATCCCCTTAATAGAGAATCTTCGTTGGCTCATTGTTTTACTTAATGTGTTGGGGATAATGCGTCACAAAAGTAACACCGTACAGTACCGTATTTTCACGACCATAAGCCACACCTAAAAGTCCCAAATTTTCTCCAAAATGGACGAGGCACCTGATAATGCGGAGCGCCTTATGTATAGATGGAGTTCCAAATCTGTACATGTTGTGTGACTTTTATGAGCTCCGCTGTACTGACTGGGAACATTACACAGTGTGTTTAGCACCCTCTGTTGGTGAATGTTTGAGACTACAGAGCACTATGCTGACTGGGAGCATTTAAACCAGTGCTTCTCAAATAGTGGGGCGGGGCCCCCTGGGGTAGCGTGGTGTGACCCTTGGGGAACATGCTTTTTTTCCCGTTGTACTACAATAAAGTGTTGCACATCCACTCCAGTAGTTGGTAGTGGCGCTCTCATTGCTCATTGTGCGCAGCGAGTATTAACTCTATGATGTAGGTTTGTTTTGCAACGAAAATGCTATTATTTAGTTGCGGCGGAGACTGGGTGGTGGGGTGGGGGCGCTGCTGTAAGGCACTTTATTTTGGAGTCAGCCAGTTTGCCGTCAAGCTTCTTCAGTTGGTCCAAAATGCTGTTACTCGCCTCTTGACCGGTACTCGTAAGATGGAACACATATCTCCTATTCTGGGATCCCTTTACTGGCTTCCTGTACATTTTAGTTGTTTTGAAGATTCTATTATTTGTTTTCAAATCTTTAAATGGTCTCGACCCACCTGGCCTCTTTGAGCTCCTCTTCCCTTACGCACCTGCCTCTGTCGACCAGACTGTATTAGAAGTATCATGACTAAGCGAAGACTCAGAGGGGATTGAGCCGTTTTGGTTGCCAGTCCCTCTCTTTGTAATTTCCTCCTGGTAAGTGTCAGGCAAGCCCCTTCGCTTCCCATCTTTAAAAGTCATCTTAAAACTCATTTTTATTATTTGGCTTTTGCCTCAGCATGTGAACTGTTTTTTGGTTTTACTGTTTTTGTGCATTAGTCTTAATTATTAATTAAGTTTGTTTGTTGTTGTTGTTTGCTTTCTTTTTCTCCATGTGCAACACTTTGTATACAGTAATACCCCGGTTATCGCGGTTAATGGGGACCGAGACCACCCGCGAAAACTGAAAATCCGCGAAGTAGCGGCGCACCTTCAAAAATGCTTAAAAATAAATAAATAAATACAAAAAATTATATATATATATATATATATATATATATATATATACGGGTAGAGAGAGAGAATGAAATTTATGTTATAACAAAAAAAAAATTTATTATTAAAACTTATTATTTTTTTATTCCCCAGCCATTATTTTTGTATTTATTCAATTACTTCTTTTTGTATTTATTTAATTACTTCGACTTTTACCTGCTGGTACACCGTCCGGTGTGCCCTGTGAAATGAAAGGTGGCATTCTTCATTTATTTATTTATTCATTCATAACTGACAGCCTCGCGCTCCGCTCGTGCCCGGGCGGAAGAGGTGCTCCTCTTTGGCTTAATTGTCACGCACGCCGGACCTGCTCCCCCGAAGCGTGTCTCCGTTCGGTTGAACTCGGTTTCATTTCGCCCCGCCCGTGCCCGGGGAAGGTGCTCCTATTCGGCTTAACTGTGACACACGCCCGCCCTCCTCCCCCGGAGCTTCCATTCGGTTAAACTTAGGAGCTGCTTGGAACCGCCCATGCCCGGGGAAGGTGCTCCTCTACGGCGTAACTGTCACGCAACGCCGGCCGGCCTCCTCCGGAGCTCTCGTACGGTCCGAACCGCGCGAAACGTTGCCCCGGATCGTGCCCGGGGAACGTGCTCTTCTTCGTCCACTCTCCTCTTCGCCCACGCTCTTCTTCGGCGCACGCCGGCCGTCTAACCGCTCCAGCGCCCCCTCGTGCCGCTCGGCGAAACTACAATGCCCCCGAATATTTTTTAGACCCGCGAAGCACTGAACCCGCGAAAGGTGAACCGCGAAGTAGCGGGGTATTACTGTACAGCGTTGGTTGTCTTAAAGTGCTTTATAAAGAAATACCTGAGCAATTCAGGGAAGCTCCTTTTATACCCAATCATAGCACCCATCTGGGATGTTCCGAACAGGTGTTTGATGAGCATACCTCGACTAGTCTTTTGTGCCGCCTGTCCCAGGATTTTTGTACATGATTTGAAAATTATTGTGTTCTGTTTTTATTTACATTTTATACAACGTCTCAACTTCAATGGAATTGAGGTTGTTGTATGTCTTTATTTGGGTCAAAGTATTGACCTCCATTACGCCCAACCTATTTCTTTGAAGCCCAGGCATTCTTCATGAATCGCTATTAATTACCTACACTTTTATGAGTGCCCACTTATTCTCTCGCTATATAACCCATGTTTATGTTTTTTGGGCTTGTGGAGAATACAAAGTAATTAGTTAGCTTTGTTGCTACACTCATGTAGGATCATCAACAGCAACAATTCAAGACAATGCCCTGTGCATTATGTCATATATACACCAGGACTGACTAATCGATTTATACTCCATCCAAGCATTTCACTAATGTAAATTTTTAATTATTCATGCTTTAGTTAGTCATGTTTTAACAACTACTACTTGCCATAACAAGTTCATGCGCCTGCAAGATTGTTTTTGTCTGAATGACAGACACAAGGAGATATCTTGCGAATCTATTGCATTTAGCACACCATCGATATGGGCTGCGTAGCTCAATGGTTGAGTGGTCATTTCCAAACCTAGAGGTTGTGGGTTAGATTTCCAGCCATTGTCATCATGCTGAAGAATCCTTGAGCAAGTGAAATACCATTTACAGATGACCGTGACGGTTTTCCGAGTGACGATCCTCAACCACGCCACACGGATGAAAAAAATACCGTGCAGTTGACGCAGGTCTAAATGCTAATTGTCTTGGTCGCGTTATGTTAACATCAAACACACAGGCTGGCCGATAGCATGTACCAAGCCCGCTCGTCACACAAAGCCCCACCCGCTCCAGCAAGTCAAGATACATGGGATAAATATGGGCTGGAGGCTTTTAAAGGAGGTTGCTTGAAAAAAAATCATGAAATGGTCTAAAATTTTGTCATTGTTGTAAATGCTTTAGAATTGTTATCTTGCAGCATACACTGGCGTCCAGTGAAAGGTTTGTCTCCAAAATCATCTCTTTTCAGGAAAAAAACAAAAAAACTGCACTTTGTGTTCAAACATTCACATTGCATTGTCAAAGAGGCCAGGCCAGTTTCACCTCTTTAGATTTAATGATTAAAAAAATAATAATAATAACACACATACATGGACTGACCAATGGTCAGCATTGTGAAAAAATTACATTTACCAAATTGTGTCATAGGAGGTTTTGACCCAATATTCTTTTTAACAGACAGAAATTTTCAAGCTTTCTGCCACAAGACTCTTGTGAAATGTTGACAGGGAAAAAACAATGTAATGACGTATTGAGCTGAATTTCACTTGATAAGTTCAGTCTATCAAGAACAGAAAATTTCAGTAATATGAAAACAAAATTAAACATGTTATTGGTTTGCAGTGACTATTATGCAATGAGTTATGTTTGGAGATTAATGTCCTTTTTGTTTTTCAGAGAGTAACCTACCAGACAAAAAAACCCACCAATGATGTGAGGGCCATTGCAGAGTTGGAGGGAGGTCGAGTTAAGGCTGGAAAGGAGATGGAGTGGAAGGAGAAGATCATTGTTCCCCCTCTTCCTCAGTCATCCCTTGTTGGCTGTGACCTTATAAAGATTGAATACTACGTCAAAGTAAGAAAATACATTTTTATTTTTGCTTAGCTAAAAAGCACCTACTTTAGCTATTTTTTTAAATAAAGTTTTTATTTTATTTATTTATATTTTACCTCCCCGCCAACCCAACAACTTCCTACAGTGGCTTTCAAATATTTTTATAATACTCCTTAAACTTTTCCATTTTTTGTCACAGTATAGCCGTAAACATATTTATTTTGTTGAGATTTTATGTTTTTGACAAACACAAAGTGGTTGCCTAATTTTGACGTTGAATTAAACATAAAAGGCACTTTAATATTACTTGACTACATACAGTCCCCATTTAGTAGTTTTTCCATGAGCGAAATAACCGTATTTTCGGGACCGCGCCTATTCTATAGACTGAACAACTCTCCCAGCCATCGAGCCGGTCCCTTTGGGGTAATTGCTGAGTGCGTGTTAGCACTCCCTGTTGGCCAAAGTCTGGGACTTCTGTGCTACACATTTGAGTGTGACAAATACATTACGTGAATATGTATTTTCAGTGACGGTGCAAGAGAAAGCTGGACAAAAGGGCAGCTGTCCACAATGTCGGAGTCTGTCTCATCATTCATGTTATTTCAAGCAAGAAATGTTTAGACAACAGACTGCAAAAAAAAAAAAAAAAACACCACTCACATCTCTCTAACCTGATAAGGTTGATAAGATCCCAGAATGCCATAGTCTGATAATCTCCCAGAATGCCTCAGTGTGATAATCTCCCAGAATGCCTCAGTACTGTTTTTGTGTTATTTTTATTTCTTTTGGTGATAGGAATGGCATGAGATATGCATGTTTTGTGTTAATTGTATTTCTTTGTTTCATTATTTGCTTGTATGGTGTTCAGAGATATTTATGGTTTTGATTTGAAACCATGACTCTAGGAATGTGGTGACCAGTGACATCCCTCCCCTGACCTATTCAATTAGATGTGTTGCCATGACATCCCTGATTGTTCTGAGCTGAAGTGCTGCTACTCACAGACATTAGCACGCGCGTGCTAATGGCTGTTAGTAGCAGCTCGTGCTAGTTAGTAGCAGCTCACGCTAGCTCGGGCGGCTCAGTCTAAGTGTTAAATACAGAAATAGCACCCTCGACTGGTGCTGCGCCCTTTGATACAGCGTGTCTTTTGGCTGTAAAAATACAGTAATATAGTCTACTAACATTTTTGAGTGTTTCTATATATTGGCTGTTCTGGAAAGTTGCATTTTTTTATATTATATATTATTATATTTTTATTTTATATTGTTTTCTTTTTTTATCAAAACCTTATTACTTATTGCTTGACTTATTATGGAAAATTTAAATAATGTAATAATCTAATTGTGTGGATATGAATAGGTAAGGCTTTCATTTGCTGCGATAATTCCAAGAAATTGTTTGTAAAATGAGCCATTTTTAAATTTTGCATTCTAATGCTGCCGTCAGACCGTACACAAGCAGCGCGTTACCATATATAGTCAATACGGTTCGCACGGTTGTTGGCTGGGTGGCACGGTTTGAAGCAAAAACTTTGCTCCTTTTCCCATTTCGCCGTGGTAGTCTGAAGTGAACTTTTGGCGGCACCGTATCGCCGACAGCCATTCAGCACCCACAACGTACTTACAAGGAACAGCAATTGCACATCCACAGATTGTCTTAAAAAAATAAGTAAATAAATTCTGAAACATACAGTGCAGTGAAATAAAAAGCAACCCTGTGTAGTTGCACGACAAACAAAAACACGTGAGACACATGGGGCGATGTGATATTTCATGTCCCGTCATATTTAAATGATCACTTGATCAAATGATCAGTCGTCATTTTGCGTATTAATGATACCTTTGAAAAGAAATCTCTCTCGCCAGCCTATAAGGAACACGAACTTAACTCTTAGCCGCTAACGCTGGAGCCGCTGTTAAACGCTGACAGCAGGCACCGTATAATATGATATCAGTGTAAGAACAGTACTTTTTAGCGTCCTTAATTAGCTATTGCTCTTGATTTCCGGACGATGTTGTGTTATTGATGTTGGTGGCAATATAAAGTAGACCCAGCTACAGATGGAAATGCATGTCAAGGCAGTGTCACCCGCTATTTGGCAAGGCAAGGTTAATTTTGAAGTTGCCCTTCTCACCACGTTGGCGGTGTGTTACTGTCATGCATAGCATGAACACTTATTGCTGCAGTTGGCTTGACTTTTTCCTGATACTGTGCACCAAATAAATACAAATAAATAAACAGGTGTACAAGACAGAAAAAAATGCTTCAAGCATTTTTTTTTTAACCAAGATACTCAAATTACGTGAGGAGCCATTTCAGCCCTCATGCATGCTTTCCAAACTGTATTATCCAAAAGGTCTGTATTTTCTTAAATCTTCTAATGGCCTTGCATCCCAGCGTTATCCCCATGTAATTTGGCTACAATCAAGTATTTTGAGGTGAATTTAGTTTAGAATATGGGTCTAACTGTTTAAACTTTAATCCGTGCAACCAGGTCAGCCTTAAGTCTCCAAGTGTCCTCTTGACGTTACCGCTCCACGTAGGGAACGTATCTTTGGACAAGAAGTTTCACCCATCCATAAATGAAGGTCGTCTCTCTTCTGCCCATGTTGGAGACGCATCATCTGCCTCAGCGTCACCTGCTGCATCGTTTCCACCTCCCCTCGCCCCAAAACCGGCTCCTCGTCCTGCTCCTCGGTCCAGACTTTCATATTCAAATACTCCAACTGCTCCACCAAGTGAATGCCACCATGGCGCTGAGGGTGGTATGCCTATGGATGACAGCTTCACAAACAAGCGCCAATCCCAATTTGTGTCACCAAGTGGATTTAGTTATGCTCCTGGCCTCTCTTTCTCTAACAGTCACCACAACCAGTCAGGCACAAACCCTGAGGGAACTCAAATCAGTGGTTCCACAAGGAGCTCAGCTCTTCCTTCTCATGAAAGCACTGCTTGCTCAGTGTTAACTCCAGTTAGCCTGCCTCCAGACTACCGGAGCATAGCCTACCCACAAGGTTAGTAGGCATGTTTTCTTTCATGATAAGCTGTTTTCTCACACAAAAACTAACCATTTGTTTGTCCAACGTATTTGGTTGTGGACAATATGAACTGTACTTTACAGCCATGCCGGTACACTGCATTTCACTAATAATATATTTGCAAAGCTCTTTTCCGAACCATAACAACCCCCTCCCTACCACAAACACACAAAAATAACTGATTGAACAATTTTAACGACGGTTTATTGTTCTAAAATTTGCAAGTTTTGATAAACACGTTTTCGACAAATAATGAAAATCAAAAGTGAGTGTTTAGGAAAAGAGCTCTGCGTTTAGGCACATTCCAATTGGAGTTTATCATACCCGTGGGTGGGTGGAAGCGGGTAAAACAAAAATTATGGACAGCTTCAGACAGACATAAACTAATTTTGCCATTTTGTGTATATGTATATCAATATATATATGATATGATATATATATATATATATATATATATGTATGTATGTATGTAGGGGTGTGTGTGGGGGTGTGTGTGTGTGTGTGGGGGTGCGTGCGTGTGTGTGGGGGTGTGTGTGTGCGTGCGCGCGTGTGTACTAGTTGGCTTCTCAGTAATGTTCCTCACAAATTAACTGCCATTGTGATTTTGTTTTTCAGAAGCTCCTCCTTCCTATGATGAAAGCTGTAACACATAAATTGAGTGGAGGAACAGGAACCGTCCTGGCATGATTACATGTGGATGTTGTGGCAATCCATGCTTACAATTGGATTTGATTTGTTTTCTGAAAAAGAAATGTGTGTTTGTGTACTTTATTCCCCTAATACATAGAGTATATTTTAAATCAGAACAGCACCGCACATATTTAATGTATTTTACAATTGGAATAAAAGTCTAAAAAGTGAGATGATTTTTTTTTTTTTACCTATGGTGTCAAGATTTGACCTTGTTCAGTCTTAAAATAAAATGCCTTCTTATCCTACTGTAATTGTTCTCAACACATAAATACTCACTGTAGGAAAGTTGATTCATAGCAATCATCATGTGAAATAACACAAAATTCTTTGCACTAACTCAATAAAACATTCTTTTTTTACTCATACGTGTGCGCCAATGTGTGTGGCGATGCTCCTACTTTATTTTTTATTCACAGTGCTTGCTGCTGTTCTGACTGAGTCTGCTGATTTATGATCAATAATTTTTATTGGATTTTCAACAATTGGTTGGAAGTTCAAGTGTGTTTTAGTGTGGTGTTGAGAAGACGTTGCCTCTAATTCTGCCAGACATACCATCTGATACTCCCGGAACGCCCCAACATTACTTCCCGCTGTTGGAGTCGAGTCACCGTGGAAATGAGAAGTAGTTAGTAAATCAACCTTTAAAAGCCAAACTTACTCCAATGCGTGTTCGTTTTTTTGTGCTCAAGAAGAAAAGGGTAAAATAAAGACTCCACAACTGATTAGAGTTCCGATATTTAGTTTCTTCAAGTTCTGGAGTTCAGGAAATAGTACAAAGACAGATATCTGGGCGGCTTTTTCTTAATCTCACGAGAAACTGCACTCGGGCCAGCCCAGTCAAAAAATGCGCGCCATCTTTCAGCCCAGTTTCAGTTTTTATAGGAGTTTTTTATGTCAAGGGTAATGTAGGTTGAATCGGTCGTCCTCGCTCCCTCCCAAGGCACGGGTCCACGTCCAAGGGAAGGTTTTCCCCAGGTTAGTCATCGTCTGGATAGTTGATGATGGTCGATTCCCGTCTGGTCCCGTAGACTGGCACGCCAAGGCTGGCCTTCTCCGGCGGGCCGTCTCTCCGCTGGCATTCTTCTGTAATCTTGTCAGTGTGCATGTGTGCGCGTGTATGTGCAAGTGTATGTGTATGTCTGTGTGTGTGTATGCGGAAGTGCATGTGCTCCGATCTCCAATTATGTCTTTCGGAATGTGTTTTTCTTTTGATTGCGTCTGTGTGAGTCCTCCAGTGCCCAATTTGGTATGTTTGCATCGCTACAGCCAATGTGGAGAATGTGCTTCGTCGTATTTGTCCATGAAGTGCTGTGAATGTGAGGGCAGCTCATGGAAATGCTATGTGCGCAAATCTATTCTCACCACTGATAATTTCAATAAAGTTCACACATTTAAACTAAGTACTATAAATTTTATCATATGAGAATAATATAATAAATCAGTAAAGATCAGGACTACAATCCCAGTCATTCTTGTGACCCGTGCTTCTAGTTTCATTTGATAAATGCTTCTTGTTTCATCGATGTTTAAAATATTCAGTAAATATGAACCTGCTAACTTTAATTATCGACATTCTGTCCCGTATGTGTTTACAATAATGCCAGTAATCGTAATAGAATCCTTCACCGCGCCTCCTTCGAAGCCACTCTCTTTGAAGGAGGCCTTGCTGTCCCTGCCCTATGCGCTGACATTTACAAGGACTTTTTAATTGACTTCAAATCTTCTTGTTGAAACCAGGCTTTAGTTTGATCATATTCTCCTCATGGGGAATTTTATTAGTCACGTTTGTTGTCCAAAAAAAACATTGTCAAAGGACTTGTTTAGCCTTATTGATTCTTTTAATTTTGTACCGTATCTGACTTGCCCGACACATGAACAAGGACTTACTTTAGACCTAGTTAGCGCGAATAGTTTACCAGTGTTAAATCAGAATCAGAAATCCCTTTATTGTCATTGTACTCAAGTGTGCAACGAGATTAGAGAGCTCCCCTCTCCAGTGCAATACAACAATAATCCAATTAAATATATAAATTAGATAAGAGAATAAATAGTGAGATGGAAAATAATACTGAATAGGATATATAAAAACACAGCACGTCGCTGTTCTGCAAGGTATGTGTGGCCGTGTGTGTGTGTGTGTGTGTGAGAGTTTAGAATAGAGATGGCTCTTGGAAAGAAACTGTTTCTCAGTCTATTAGCCCTTGATTTGATGCACCTGTAGCGCCTGCCAGAGGGCATCAGGTCGAATAGGTGTGAGTTTGGGTGGGTATTGTCTTTGACGATGTTGCGAGCCCTTCTGAGGCACCGGGCGGCGTAGATGTCCGACAGTGAGGGGAGAGGGCAGCCTATAATCCTATGCGCCGTTTTGACTATCCTCTGGAGCCTCACTCTGTCCGCCTCAGTGCAGCCGCTGTACCAGGTGGAGACACAGTAGGTCAGCAGGCTCTCGATGGATGAGTGGTAGAAGGCCAGCAGCAGCAACCTGTCCAGGTTGAATTTCCTGAGGACTCTCAGGAAGTGCAGACGCTGGTGGACCTTCTTTACCACTGCTGTGGTGTTGTGTGTCCAAGAAAGGTCATCGGAGATCTGTACTCCCAGGAACTTGAACGTGTGGACCCTCTCCACACACACGCCTTCGATGCAGAGGTGGGCGGCACCGTCTTGTTCCTCCTGAAGTCGATGACGATCTCCTTTGTTTTTGCAATTGCAGTCTGTTGTCCTCGCACCAAGCCGTCAGTCTTTGGACCTCCTCTCTATAGGCTGTGTCGTCACCTTTCGAGATCAGACCGACCACTGTCGTATCGGCAGCAAACTTGACGATGGTGTTGTTACCGTGGGCCGTAGGTGTAGGGGGCGTATAGGAGAGGGCTCAGCACGCATCCTTGAGGAGAACCGGTGCTCAGCGTACGGGTGGAGGACGTCTAGGGGCCGAGCAACACAGTCTGGGGTCTGTTGGTCAGAACAGAACAAACTTAAATGCCTTGGACATTGTGATTTCTGATCACATGACAATATCTTTCTCTCCTGTGCTGATGTTAAATCTGCCGCTTTGGAGTGTAGCCGCCAGATTTTCGACCCCATCAGTGCTGGTTGTTTTGCAGATGTCTTTGATGAGCTTTGTGTTCCCTCTTCAAACAAAACAAACTCACCTCTTGGTTCCAGTCATTCTGCCGTGCTGTATTGGATTCGCTGGCTCTATTAAAAACTCTGCAGTTAATAGCGAGACCTGAGCCTTGGTTTAATGCAGTGGCGGGTTGTGCATTTCGCACGTAGGCTTTCAGTGAAGTCCTACTTGAATGAATCCCCCTCATAACACCATCATTTATGACATCACGGCTGGACAAATAATATACATACAGTGAGTGTTGGATGACTCCCTTGAAAGGTCAGTCTCTGAAATGGCCTCGCAAGTGTATCCGCAATTAAATCCACATTCTCCTTCGGCCATTGTGGTTTAAAAAAAAGCATAAATATGGTTTTACATTTTTGGAAAGGTCGCTAGTTACGACTTCCGGGTGTGTTGATTCCGCATTGAGCTGCCCCTTCACGAGTGAGTATCAAATCACAAGATGTTGCATCATCTTCAATGTCAGGCCAGCGAGAAGGCTCACTGTACCCAGCTCGTGATCTGCTTGGCTATCGTAACTGTTTATCAACTTTGAAAGCTCATTGACTTTGACAGAACAGATGGCCGCACAATTGTATCTGAAGGCATCGGACGAATAGTGTGTGCTACTGGTATCAGTGCAATCTGCGTGCCAACATGAGCTAGCTGAATTCTGATTGGATAAAAACTCCCATTAAAAATACAACACTGGGATATAATATCACATTAATGTGAAGAATAAGATCACGATTTCTTGATTATGTTAGGCCAGCAGAGAGGGCCTTGAAAGCCTTGACGCCTACCACTGATTTAATGATGTACTTGCACAGCTCAATAGGATTGCCGCAAAGCCGAACACAAGTAGAAAAAAGACAAACTGCATGTCTCTTATCCAATCTGGAAAGTATGCTGACGTAACAAACAGTGAAGAGGCCAAAAGAGTACATTTATCAAGCCTTATTCAGGTTAATTGTCACAACCCATGTGTACTATTTTAAATTATTGATTGTGTACTTATACTCCCTCCGCCCATTTTCTCAGACTCTTCCACCGAAAAGTGGAATAGATAACTGCAATTGTTCATTGATAGTTTCTACAGTTAGGACTCATCAAGCGTCTCCAGTTGGTCCAAAATGCTACTGCTCACCTCTTGACGAGTACTCACTAGAGGGAGCACAAAGGTCCTACTCTGGCGTCCCTTCACTGGCTCCCTGTAAATTTTTAGATTTATTTTTAAGATTCTCTTTGTTTTCAAATCTTGAAATGGTCTCGACCCACCTTATCTCTCTGAGATGCTCCCCCCATTAGACACCTGCCCGGTGCCTCAGGTCTGTGAACCAGACGCTAGAGGTACAGAGGACTAAGCAAAGGCTCTGAGACTTTTCTGTTGCCGGTCCCACTCTTTGGGATGATCTCCTGCTAAGCTTTCGGCAAGCCACCTCTCTTCCCATCTTTAAAAGTCATCTTAAATCTTTTAATCTTTGACTTTTGACTCAGCATGAGACTTGTTTTGGGGGGTTTTGATGTTTTTGTTCCTTTACAGTCTTCATTATTAATTTGTTCTATTGTTTGACTTACCTTTGCTCCATATACAGCACTTTGTATACAGCGGTGGTTGTCTTAAAGTGCTTTAAAATACCGTTGATTTTTTTTTTTTTAATTTTAGTTGTTTTTGCTGCCTTTCCCCCGTTCTATCCTCCAGTCCAGTAAGTGGCGGTAATGTGCCTAAACGCTGACTTGCCAAACAGCAAATAGGGTAGAGAAGAAGAAAGGGCGGAAAGAAAGGATACATATCGAGCAGAGAGTTGGAAACTGTTCATGTGTGAAAAACTTTATTAAAGATGCGCTGATCTTGATTATGTTTGGTTTAATGCAAGGAAAACACCAGAAAATATTTCACAACTAAACCATAACTGTAACTCGCCATACCACAGCCTCTGCAGAGCGGTGAGAACATTTGAATGTTACTTTTATTGGAGTTGTTTATAGGGTGACGCGAGGTGCAACTTTTCCCTACAGTTCACTTCATGAGCGACGTCAAACATCAGTTTTGAGTGCGCCCGTTTGTTGGACATTAAATGTTTGTATAACAAATTGTAGGCGGTAATTCATTTGACCAGCAGTTGAGTTTCCTCGGGAGATTCATGGACCGCAATGGAGTCACAGAAGGTCCTCGGCCAGATGAGGGACCAGTCAATAATTTAGGGACAGGTGTGAGAACCAGGGTCAAGCAAAATGAGAGGTCAAGAGTAAAAACAACTCCCTTTCACATAGTCAGCACACGACCGAGTGGCGCTCCGCTAAGAAGGTCTGGATCTCCAGGCTGCCTGCTACTTTGCACAACTGGACAACTGAACGCTCAGCTTCTTCGGAATGATGAACTTGTTACAGCATCCGTCGGAAGCTCAGGCGCCCAAACGTCCAGTGCAAGAAATGATTACGTCACGTCTTCTGAAAATACGCACGCAAGTACACGTGGAGATGAGGTAAGAATCTACTAATGCGCTTTTGTAGAAAGTAGAGCATAATATTAAATCCCACAAATGTCTGATGAATGGATCTGTCTTTGACGTTTGTGTCTCATAATTGATCATTTCAGCCCACTGCGTTTTGGAAAGAAAGTGGACATTCAATGTTCAATGAATAAACATTTAATTGCATGAGTGAGTTTCATAATATTGACATGCTGAAAAGCTGTACCGCTACTATCACACTTATAGTGATAATATGCGCAGTGATATATTTGAGCTGATTTCTAATGGAGTGTTTGTAATCGGTCCCTCCAATGACTGAGCGAAACATGAAGTGAGTCGAGAGGGCGTGGCCATACTCCTCATTAAAAGTAAGCGTTTTTCAAGTGGCCTTCTTTCCTAATTTCTCCAAAATGAAAAGATAAAAAAAAGAAAATGACATCCAATTTCAGTTTCCTGATCAAAAATAATATAAACTGAGCTTGTTGGTGAAAAATTGGCCATCTTGGATCTTGTTCTCCTTAAGTGTTTATCTTCCAGTCACTCACTCACTCAGTCACTAACATAGTACAGCACAATATTGTGTTGAATTACATCATCCTAGAAGGGGATTCCCCTTCTTGCGGCCTCTTCTCAAGGTTTCATTTTTTTCCCCCAGATCTTTTAATTGATATGTTTTTTTAAGTTTTTAATGTACCTTCCTGTAGGTTAAGAACATGGAATGGCATTAATATCTGTTGACTGTGGGCATTTGAAGCCATTTCAGACTTTTGTGATTAAGAGCTGTATACAGAGGTGTGTATTACATTTTTGGTGTGTTTCTCAGATGAGCACCAGAGGTTGTTATTTGATTCTCAATTTTTTTTTTCTCAAGCCACTGAACTGACCTCATGGTTGAATGCAAAGAGTTACACCACATCTGGGCAAAGTCGGGCCTGCAGGCCACATCCAGCCTATCCACAGTCTCTACAGCCTTTCGTAGGTCATATTAGGGCTGGGACAATAATTCAATGTATCGCAATGGTCACTGGATCAATATCAAGAGAAAATACCAGTGTTAGCCATGTCCGATGCTCGGCATTCCACTCATAATTCAAAATAAGGCTGTAAAATATGAATGCACTATGGCAACAATGAGTCAGCTAAAAAGATAAAGTAGTCCTAAGGTGGGTGGTCAACGCTAATGCATGCGCTGTAAGAGAGTATTAGTTCACTACACATGAAGTTTATAAGTGTGTGGGTGTGTTACTCGTAGATAGTCATATTTAACTGTCTCATTTGTTTGATTATATTTTGCCCTATTTTTTTTTGGACTAAACCGTGATTTGTGGTTGTTTGTAAAACAGTGACAGCCAGATTCATTCTCTACAAAGTAGTAACATAAATCTTACAAATATACATGTATTTACAGAATTTGTTTCTTAATTGGAATCAGTCTGACATGTTTTGCCTTTCATTCCTGATCATAAAACGGTCACAAGAGGATGGCTGATACTGATATCGTCTACTGTTGCGAGTATCGATACCTTGAATTGAAAAGTAATGGCCCTATACCAATACTCCTGCGCTCCAGGAGGGGTGTCCATCCAGTCCTACGGTCGCACTATCCAGCAAGTTTTAGATGTCTCTGGCCTCAAACACGCCTTATTCAAATGATTAGGATTGATCAGGTTTTTCAGAGCTTGCTGATAAACTGATCATTTGAATCAGGTGTGTTGGAGGAAGGAGACATCTACAACATGCTGGTTTGGGGTCCTCAAGAATTGGGGTTGAACACCCCTGGAGTAATCTGTAAACAGTTGGGTTTGGAGAGCAGCGATTTCAATGGAGTGTTTTCAACCAGGTCTGTAAAAATAACGGCAGTATTGGAATTGCCACAGTATTGCTGTTGTCATGTTACAATATTAAAAGCAACATATCTCTTTCATAACTGACTTTTTGCCCGCTTCAGCTAAACTCAGTATTGTGAATTAAATTGAACATGATACTTTAGCTCCTTAGCCAATAGTTACATGATACATTAAAGTAACGGGCCAATCCTATTTCTTTGTCACTGCTGTTATGATGTACCAAAACACAACACCTGTATTGTGTTTTTTATTTCAATATCATGCGGTTTTTTTTCCTTACAATATTGTGCGTTTTTATACAGTATTTCCAACCTCCCCACAATATTGTGGAAAATGATCGTATCGTGAGGTACATATTGTGGTATCACATTTTGACGTTTGGCTATACGTACATCCCTAATTTCAACCATGTTGTTACGAAGCGATATTAATTGTACTATGGCTGGGCGATATGACCTAAAATCAATATCGCGATAAATTAAGCCATTTTACCTCAATAACGATAAATGCACAATAAATTTCCACCCGTGGACCAAAATCAAAATAAATGCAGGAAATGCATATTAACTGTTTTTTTATTGACCAACTGGTACACATTACTTTCAATGAAAAATAAAAGTACAAAAATCATTTGTATAAACATTCCAAATAACTTGCTTTGCATGACTTGATCAATGTCACAAAGAACAGGAGAAAAGGAGTACCTCTCGCAAAATCTTTTGTGCAAGTAGATTGCGCCGAGGTGCTGTAATGCGATGTGCAAAGGCCTAGATTTGTGTAAAGGTCTCTTGTAAACAATATAAATAATGCCATGTGTAAAGGAGCTAGTGTGGTCGGCAAATAAAATGCTAAATAAAATGGGAAAAAAGTCAATGCAAATAAACAAGTGTGCATCATCGGGAAAATGTGCCATCTCGAGTACTCTGGTGCGCGGTCGCCACTTGTCGTCTTCGTCATGCACAGTCCGGTTCAAACAGGGATCCATGTTGCGACTCGACCACAAGTCGGATGTGGATGCAAAATGCTTGACATGTATAAGCTCCCGTCCCGATGTTGTCCATATTGGGAAGTACGGTTTGCGACAAATATTTCCGTACCTCTTGTCGGCTACTTTCAAGAGCCGTTTAAATCCTATGCGCTCCACGGTAACTAGAGGAGCTAAATCTTTAGCCATGTGCTAGGCTATCGCGTCCACCTCTTAGACATTCTCTCGTATGGTGTCGCCTCCGTTATGGGCTGTTGTCACTGGTCGAACCTTGCTTCTCCCTTTGAACTTTCAGCACAAGCTCCAAGTCAACAGCATGGTTGTGTTGTGAGTGGTGAAAAAGAAAAGGTTGGACGCGCTGTTTTGGGTGCTTACAACGGACTTTGTAGTTCGTTCTTTTGCTCAAACATCGTCTTTATGGAACCCAAAACATTTCCAAACGTCAGATGTCGAATTTTTTTTTGGGACAAGCGCAACAGGAACAACTTCAATTAACGTTACTTCGTCTTCAGCCGTGTCAGCCGCTTCTGGATTTGAATCGCCAGATTTGAATCGCCAGCTACGACAGCGTCTGTTTTCTTTTTTTTTTTGTTCTGCTGGGGGGAGTCACGTCACGTGACCTACAGCCGCTGTAGCCGTCTTAAAGGGGCATCAACATAGCCGCAAAAAGACAACACTTCTTTTTTTTTTTTTTTTAAACACCGAATTTACCGACATGGGTAAAATGATGTCGTCAGTGTATTAAATTTCGGTAACGGTAAATTTTCGGTTTATCGCCCAACCCTAAATTGTACTGTTTTTTCTTTGTGTATTTTGAAGAGTGCTGAAAACTCAAAAAATTAAACACACTTGTTGAGATAATCCAAATTTGTAGGATGTTTTGCCTTGAAAAATTTGGTTGATTTTGAAATTCTACTTCCTACTTTAGAGGCATTTGACTTTTGAGATTTGTTCTTCTTTTTTTTTTTTTATTCTGTGGATCCAAAATGTTTTTCATTTTCACTTTTTTCCTCACCTTCCTTCTTTCATTAAATCTATTGAATGTATTACATTTGACCTTGTCTTTCAATGTAGGGAACCTGTTTTTTGGGGAAATTGTTATACGCAGTAATGTATCTTCATTGCTGTCTTCTGTCTTAAGCCTGCTGAAACGAAAACAACGTTGGACTTGACTGATATGAACACTTGCGCATCACCTGAGGTCACAGAGATTTGTGTTAAAGATGGTGAAAAGAGAACTGCCTTCATCTCCACTAAACTTCACTCAGGTTGTTGTTGTTTTTTCATGTATTAAAACAAACATAAATGCCTTAAAGATATCACGATAAATTTTGCTTCACAAAGAGGACATGAGCATTTTTAATTAAAGAGGGAGTGTGCATTCTGATAATACATTAATGCTCCTGTGATTAGTGTATTTTAGAGTGTTGAATCACATAAGAAATTAATGTAGGAATGATTTTCTCAGTGCCGCTATCGAATTAATGTGTGCGGGTTCGAGGAAAACAGATTCAGGCAAGTCCTTTGGGCGACATCACAATCCATGCTTGGCTGATATTTAAATTTTCCATTTTTAACATGAATAATGTAGAATAAATTGTATCTTGTTGTTAGAAGAGCGATTGTAACTTAAAAAGGTACATTATGAGTAAGTAATGGAAAGAGAATGTACCTTTCTGTAGTAGTTTGTCTCGGATGTAGTGTAAATAAATACTACTGAATTTCAGTATATTGACTACATTTAATTTGCAAGCGCCTTTCAAGACCTTCAAGGACATCAATAAAAGCAATTAAAATCAAACTGTTCAACGAAAGAAAAAATTGGAAATAATATATAAATAAAGAAATTAAAAAATAGATAAATAAAATAGAGAAGAGGAATTAAAATGAATATTGAAATGCTTGATATTATTTCTCGCAACTTACTACAAACCCAATTCCTATGAATTTTGGACGCTCTGGTAAACCTCAGTGAAACGGAATACAATTAATACACAACTGGGAGCGACATTGAACAGCTTGAAGCCTCTTTTTTGAACAGTTGTAAAATATGTTAAGTTTCGTTAACTGCCCGCATAACGTATCTCAAGTCCGTGCTCGCAAGCCATCAGACAAAAAATATCAGAATGATGGCTCATATCTCAAAAGTTGTAATTCAGGTCATTCTTATCTCAAGGCACCACTGTGTGTCACAAGTACTTAAATACCTTGTCAGTGAAATGCAATAGCCTTAAACATTCATTCAATATTATTTCGCTTATTTAGTCAAGAGTTCTTCTATTTTATCATCATATTTTTTTCCAGCAGATGTGTCCCATTAGCACATGTTCTTGCCTGACAATTTTACCCACTATGGAGCTAGGCCTTAGAGTCCATCACAGCATTTATTGAATTGTAGTAACTAATTGAATGTTTCAAGTAATAAATCACCCGTGTGTTTCCCATTGGCTGCTTACATGCATGATGTTTCTTCATAGCTGTGAAGAAGAAGAAAAGGAAGATGGGACTCTACAACTTTGTCCCAAAAAAGAAAGCAAAGCCCCTGAAACACTCAGAAAAGGTGAGTTTTTGCACATTGATAAATAATACGAATGCTTTTGTTTCCTAAAAAGTTTATTTTTCTGAAATATTTTTCACAAGATCAAAACTACACTACATTGGCTGACAGACATGCACATTGGCTCCTGGCGCAGATGTCTCTCGCACTCGCACTCGCACACTCAGAATATGTATTTCAAGAGTTAAACATTCCATGATGCATCCATGGTGTTTGTCAAGCTATCCATGTTACTGTCCACACATATCACAATCACCTCTCCCTTTATGTTCTCCCCATTTGTTGCAAATATCCTTGTAGTCCCATGTCACTTCTTTTTCATTGTCAAGCCAAGTTTCTGATACCACATTTTTGAATTTGTTTAATTTGGTGAAGTGTTCTTTGAGTTTTATCACCGTAAGTTTCAATGACACTTCTATTAAAATGCATTTTCCATTTTGACTTTTCCGTTGAATTCATTGTCCATGTCGGACTCACAAAAAGAACTGTAGTGATTGTTTTTGTAAATGTGATTGCTCGGAACTGAATTATTCTCAGGGTTTAATGTCTTGTGTTCAATGTATTTGAAGGTTTTAAAATAATCCTTTTTGTTCATGAGTTTATGATCTCAGTGGCGTCTACCAATGTTTTGACCCTGTATAGTTACAGTTCAGAGTCACAGCTTGCTGGTTTGTTGGTGCTGAACCTGATTCTGTTATTATGGTGTACTGGTGCGGGGGGGGGGTGAACTATTAGTTTGTCATGTCAACAAAAAGGCTTATAACAATTTTCCCCTGTAATTCAAGTTTCTCCCTGAGAATTATTTGCTTTTTTTATGACCAATAATTTTGTTTTTTTATTATTTGCACTCAGTAACTTTGTGAATGTATCTGTAATTGATTGACTGGTGAACAGTGCAGAGTGTAGGGCCTTGCCTTTTTCTCATTGTTAGCTTGGATAGGCTCCAGCTCTATGTGACCCTGAATAGAATGAGAGTTATTAAAAATGGATAGATAGATGAAAATTAAATTGAAGGCTAGCGCCACATTCACCCCCCACCCTGTATTCCTATCCACACACATTTCTGTTTTCAATAAAAAGTATGATTCTCTCACAACACTGTGCAGATGAGCCATGTTGGAGTAGATGGGATCATTTCTATGATTACAAAATCGGGAGACGCAGCAAGTATGAGAAGAGAAGCACAATCTGCAGAAGCAAACCACGTTGAATACACGGAGCTGAATTTAGCCTGTCTTGATCTGAAAAGTCAGGAAGAGCTACTTTTACCACACTCATCGGGTAACCGTTGCATCTCACTGACTGACTGTATTAATGTTCCGTAAATAGTACAAGTACAATCACTTTTCTACATATATTAATGATATCTTTGTATTTTGACCAGAACTTGCTGAAGTGACAGAATCAGACCTAACTGAAGAGTTACCATTGTGCTGCTGTCGTATGGAGATTCCTCCCTGTGGCGGAAGATTGTCTGAACAGGATCAGACCTGTATGGCCACGGAGAGCGCAGATGGAACGGTAAAAACGAAACATGAGTGAAACCTTTAGGATACTTGGAGTGACATTTCCACCTTGCCTAGAACAAATTTTCGAATTAATACTTTGATCAATCCAGAAGCAACCTGTTTGTCAAGTATTTGAAATTGATGTACCGTATTTTCCGTGTCACAGGGCGCTCTTTAAAGTCCCTAATCTTCCCCAAAACAATCAAAGCGCCTTTTAAAGCGACGCGCCCATTATATGGACTAAGCATTACTTGCGACTATCAACCCGTTTACTCATTGGGCTGTTCGGAGTGCATGTTAGCACACCCTGCTGGACAAAGTCTGAGTCATCTATGCTTAAAATTGACTGTGACTTATACATTATGTGACTATTGTGTTTGGGTGATGGTGTAGGAGAAAGCTGGACAAAAGGGCAGCTGTCCACAATGTTGTAGTCTGTCTTATCATTTATGTTATTGAAAGCAAGAAACGTCCCAGGTTTAGACAACAGACTGCAAAAAGCCCCAAGCACAACAGCACATCTCTCTAAACAGCCATGTTATTGGCTGAGTCTGAGTGCCTCCCAAGAAGCCATTGCTATAATCTTTTTGTGTTATTTTTATTTCTTTTGGATATATAGATGGCATGAGAGATACATGTTTTGTGTTAATCTTATTTCTTTGTTTCATTGTTTGCTTGTATGCTGAGTTTTCTTTTGGTTTAGATTTGAAACCGTGACTCTAAGGAGTGTGGTGACCAGTGAAGTCCCTCCCCTGACGTTGTCTAGAAGACTATTGCCCAGACACCTTCTATTGGTTAGAGTCATTGTTATTGGCAATGATCCCTAATAGTTTCATGACATCTTTACCTCACCTCTGGCAACGATCTCTTGAGTCCTGGGGAGCTGGCACTAGTTAGCGCAAGCAGCAGCCGAGCTAGCGCGAGCAGCAGCCGAGCTAATGCTAGCGCTAGGCGTCTTATGACCGCAAAAATATGGTATATTCTGTATTTTATTGAATTATAATAGACACTGCTGCTGCTCAGACTGGGCTCATGGATCAAATTCAGGGGTGTGAAAAGTAGGGATGTAAAGATTCATCAACAATCGATATAATATCGATCTAATCTGCTTAAAATATGCATCAATGTAAAAAAAACCATAATAATAATAAAAGAATTGATTGGGCAACACCATGCGAAAAATAAATGCTTATTCTCAATGTCTTGTCTGCAACGCACATGCTCATTTGTGGTATTCTGAGTCGTCCGTGATGCAAAACCGAAGGATTATTGGTAGTTGAGTTTCATGGCAAACCCGTGTTAGCGGTAGCAACAGAGTCCAAAAGTGGGGATATTTCACAAAATTACTTAGATGGACACTTTACCCTATTTTACCGCAACCTTCGATCCTTACACTTTCGTCCTTCCGTCTTTTTAAAGTCTTTCACCCTCAGCAAACGTCCCTTTCATTGCAGCACGACGAAGATTCTTGATCACCAAGAATTCATTTATGACATGTTCAATAGTGTCTGGAAGCTAACTATAGTTAGCACACACAGGTTACGGTGTGTGCTTGATGCAACTCTTATAAGATGTCCTTTATGGTTTGTTAACATATTGTAGCGTCTATTATGGATTAAGGAGGCATCAGTCTGCAAACTCAAGTTTATTAATAACCAAAACAGTGTGTGTTGGTCCGTGTTTGACATTGAAGGAGAAAGAGAGAAAGATTGTGAGACGCTTTCTCTACCGAACGGAGTGATGCATTCATGAACTGAGAATTACTAGTCCTCAAAGTAACAAAACATATATGCCACAAGCCCTAATTAACATCACATAAAATTATAACGCATAATTTAGTTTGTTGCTATATACTACATTATGCTGCAAAACGTTTTTTTTGTTGTTGTGTGTACCTTGTGCATTGATTTTGTAAATCGATGAAGTACTTTTAAGTTACGCAAACTAGTGAAGAAAAGCAAAATGTTCTGGATGAAGGTTAAATAAAAACCAAATTTAAAAAAATGTTTGTTTTTAAAAAGTGTTTATTTTAGTTTTCTTACGCCCAGTGCATTTTCCTACTTTACTACCGTACTGAGTTTACAACCTTTTACATTTGAAACAAATAGTTTCCAAATATTTCTTTATGTATTCACAGATAGTTTTGTAGTATTAGTGATTGTGTAGAGTTTTGCTTCCATTTTAAAATACACTAAACATTTACAGCCCAAAATTTTAAAGCCACAGTATTGCCTTCAATTTAAGCCTCACCATCATTTCTAAACAATAAAGTTGTATTGTATTGCCGGTACTGGCTGCAAAGTTCAATCAAGGATGAATGTTGTATCATCTTATTAATTTCTACATACCTTAAAGAATTTAAGCTATTTATGGTCATATAAGAGCCGCTGCTTGCTAGTGCTACATGCCACAATTAACAATTAGTCGACTAATCGCAACAACTGTTGGTGATTTTTGGTCGACGACCAAAATGTGGCAGCCCCAATTTGCATAGTCACAGTGCTCTCTCTCTTTTTCTCTCCCTGCCTCTCATTTGCTCCCTTGCCCGCTGTCAGGTTTAAATGCCCTGACGCCGTTTGGGAGAGCTTAGCTTACTGAAATAACTTACTACAGGTGACGGCCGAGGCCAGAAGGAACCAGGCAAGGTTGTTCATTTTTACCGGCCGGCAGGGAGGGAGGGACAGAGAGCGATCAGTTGACATGCTCGCAGCTCCGTAGGACTCCCTGTCTTCCCGCCCCGCCGCCTCTGCTTTTATTAGAGCTTGAAGCAGACTCATAACGAAACAGAAACTAGCTCATCATGGCTTACAATGAAAGCAAGGAAATAGAAACTAAAGCAAAAATGTAAGTGCGTGTGCAATCTTAATGCAATTAGTGTATAAAAACATGATTAAAAATACACAAACTGATTATATAAGGTTACTTGAGGTTATTATGATCTTCAGCTTATCTTACACCCGCTCTGGCACTTGCACTGTCAACTGAACTGTCAGTTAAAGGGCCAGTACATGCAAATTACAAATACTTGAATTCCAAGACTGGTTGCCATCCAATCGCAGGGCACACAGAGACTAACAACCATCCGTGCTGACACTCAAACCTAGAGACAATTTAGTCCTCAAAGTTAGTCCTCAATTAACCTGCCATGCATGTTTTTGGAATGGCGGAGGAAACCGGAGTCCCCGGAGGAAACCCACGCAGGCTCGCGGAGAACATGCAAACTCCACACAGAAAGGCCAAAACCCTGCACCTCTGCACTGTGAGGCCATTGTGTGAACCAGTCGTCCACCATGACGCACATATTTAACAGTTTTTTATTTATTAAAAAAAATATTGCTGAATAAATTCACACTTATTTGAAAATAATATCATTTTATAGAGCACTAATTATTTTATGATTGAAAACTATTTGCTGTGATTGTCTTAACTTAGTTTCTTATTAATTTAACAAGTTAAATAACTGTCAATAAAATAAAACAATATTATAATAATTTTACAACTATTAACATTTTTAAAAAGATTTCCCGTGATCTTTGATTTGGTGGTGCTTATACTTATCACAATTGCTTCACACTTGGCTGGAACACCACAGCTTGATGGAGCCAACAGCACCACAATCTCTGCATAAAGCAAAGATTTAATCTAGAGGCCACCAAACTAGACGTCTGTTGCATCTAGAAGTAGAACGTCCATGTAAAAATAACGGAATCCGTGACAAAGAGCAGCTGAGGTGTACTCTACCCCTCACTGGAAATGAATCAGACTTCATGCCAGCAATGCAGACCAAAGTCTTGATACCGGTTGTACAGGGACCGAATGACTCGTAGCTGTGGGTCCAGTACCCCAGACTCCAGGAGCACACCTTCGCAGGAATCCCTGAGCAACACAGTCCAAAAACACTTGTAGACTGGTTGGGCAAACTCCCACATACTCTCCAGGGCATGGGTCCTCAATCCAGTGTCCTGCAGGCTTTCCAACTCTCACTGCTGCAACACTGCTGATTCAAATAATCAGATAATCAGCAAGGTCTGCAAAAGCTAGATAACGCTTGTTCAGGTTTGTTGCACCAGGGGGAGATAGAAAACGGGCAGGACACCGGCCCTCGAGGAACATGATTGAAGAACCCCTGCTCCAGGGGTTGCTCCACTGATCCGTTGTTTACATGGCCAGGGCAAAATCCACAGTGCTTCTCCTGAATCTGAGATTCCTCTTCCTGACAGACCCTCCACTCCAGAACCCCAATTCAACCTTACCAGGTAATGTTGTTACCATCTCTTTGGTACCCTTTCTGAAGAAGGACCACCCCCCTGGTCTTCCAATCCACAAACACTGTCCCCAAGGTCCATGCATTGTCGAGGCATGTGAGCCAACATGTCCCACCACATTCCCATCCTTGAGAAACTTCGGCCGGATCTCATCAGCCCACTTTAGAATACCCAGATTCTGCTTCTTGATTGAAAAGCATGTCAATGGAATTGAGCTCATTGACGTATTCCACCTACGACTCACAATGTCACACTATCCATATTTTTAATGGTGCACTGCTTCGCCCTCCTGAGATGGCGGATGGTGGACTACAATTTCTTCAAAGCCGCTCGGAAGTCATTCTCCATAGCCTTACAAAACTATTTCCTAGTTTCTGTGTCAGCAACAAACAAATCTTCAAAATATTTGGCCTGCTGCTACCTTCGTCCCACAGGTATGAAAAGCAAGATAGGACTCTTTGTTCAGCTTCACGGCATCCCTAACCACCGGTACCCACCAGCCGAGATGTCCTAGTGCCAAATGAACGCATGGATACCCTTATTTTTGAACATGGTTTTTGTTTTGCTCAATCCTTGATTTGCACAGAAGTCCAATAACAGAGCAATAATTGGGGGCGCTTAGGTGGGAGTGACTTAGGGGATGCACGATACTAGAAAAACATGCAATATGTGATATGGATGTTGGCTACAGCGGTATCGATATTATTGCAATGTTTAGCATGTACCTAAAGGAATCCCATTTTTATATTTAATAAAAGTACATTTTTTTTCATGCGGCAAAATAATCACGCTTGATGTGCTTTTAGTGAATTTCTTGTAATTCTCCTAGATAATGTCTAACTATTGGGTGGCGATGCACATTCGAGTTTGCGTCCTACTGGTCAAATTCAGATCAAAGCATACAATTCCATAGGAAAATGATTGCTTTATTGCTCTTTGTCATAAGCATATTGCATGTGAAAATATTGCAATATAGATTTTTCCCCCCCAATATATTGTGCAGCCCTACACTGAATGAATATTTGTTTTTCAAGGTCATTATTTATGGTAATATTCAAGTGTATTTGAACTTTTAACAGTTTGGATCAAAGACAACGTCTTGTTTTCTCTCCTCAGCTGAATCGATGTCAGAGAGATGTGATAAAGCATGAAATGATGAGACCTTCCAATGTGGTCCATTTGCTGGTTCTGTGTGAGAATCACAGGGCCAGCATGGTTAAACACCATTGCTGCCCTGGCTGTGGGCTCTTCTGTAGTGTGGTGAGAGCACTCCTGAGCATCACAAAAATACTGTGGTTGCACTCCCATCTTAACTTGTGAATATTGACTATACCGTATTTAATATGGATATTTTCCTGCTTATTCCTATTCATTTGCTGTGCTGTTTGTTCCTTAGGGTACCTTCATGGAGTGCCAGCCCCATGGTAGCATTTCCCACCGGTTTCACAGGGATTGTGCCTCAGTTTTAAAGGATTGCAGGTTTTGTCCCCATTGTGGAGAGAATGCCAGCAGCGCGAAAGAGGTCACGGTACCCTCACCCTCCCTCCAAAGATCATATAGAGAACCATCACTTCCACCTCCTCTGCCAAAACCTGCTACACAGATACTCAGAGCTAAAAAGACTTGTGAACCACAAAGGAATAGAGAGCTGAACTTCAGCAGGTAAACATTTTCTTTTTAATCATCCAAATGAAAAACATAACAAAATACAAAAGGCATAAGAATCTAATTTCCTTTGGAATTGTTCATTTGCTACAGTGGCAATGCAAGCAGAAGTCCTATCGAATCACTAGAAAATATACTGATGGAACTAGATGATGAAAAGTAAGGTTGCATTTGAAATATTTCATCATTTTGCAAACATCCACTCCTTTGGATGCTTTTTCATCTTCAGAATAAACAATTCATTGAGCTTCATGTTTTTGTAGCCTGAAACCAACAAAAAAAAATTATCCTAGCGGACAGCTCTATGTTTCTGCAGAAGAAGGGGAACTCCAAAGAGTTATTCATCTGTTAGGTAACTTAAATATATTATTTTTCCTCGTCTTACAAGCGGCACCAACTATTTGGTCTCACTGAGTGTTTTAGTGCCATTATGCCTAGTGTCAACTAGCAACTTTGTCTACAGCAGTTGATGGAAAGGATCCCAACACTCTGATGGATACCCAAAACAAACGAACACCCCTACATGCTGCTGCTACTGAAGGGCATGAGGAAATTTGCCATATGCTAATCCAGGTTAGAAGCAGTACATTTTCTTTTTTTTTTTTTTTACAACACACACACGCACACACACTAATTATGTGATACAAAACACCACCGTAATTTTTTCCCCCCCGAGATTGCTCATACACCTCATCAACCCGTACATGTTAATATTTATGTAGTGGTTCGGAAATTTAACACTTGTTGTTTGAGTTATGAGCTATGTGTGTGTGTTTATAGGCTGGAGCCAACCTGGAGATGTTCGATGAAGAGCAGAGAACACCCCTGATGGCAGCTTGCGAAAATAACCATTTAGAGACGGTAAAGTACCTGATTAGGGCTGGAGCCGCTATTAACCACAAGGTAAGTTCTGACACAGCACACTTACTTGAACACATACACATGAGCACTCACACACCAGGCGGACATTCGACATAAGGAAAGCCCATTTATTGTTGACTTCCTAACAAACGATTGTATACTGTAACATGACAGGTTTTCTTTGATTGTCCCATTCAAACACCTTTGGTCCTGTAATTGCTCTGAACATTTTGTGAAAGTAAAATGTTTGTTGTATTTTGAAGTTGAACCTTTTCCAGATCTATTAAGTTGCTCTTGCTATCATTTCCAATGAACTAGTTTACATATGATCGTGTCTTTTCAGTTGTTCCGTTTTTTTAATCATATTTTCACATCAGGATGTAATGGGTTTCACCTGTCTGCATCTGGCATCTAAACTGGGACATTATGACATTGTGCAACATCTGCTCTCCAGGACATCCAAGTACATCAATTGTCAGGTAGAAACATCATATTTAATTCAATAGTTGCTCACCGTAACCGTTTAAAACACTCAGCTCTGTCAGCTTTCAACCGTACATCTTAGAGGTAATTAGTGAACTATGTGTTTGAATATGAAGTAGTTTTACATTATTAGTGTAACTTGTGATTGAGCAGGATGATGGAGGATGGACTCCCATCACCTGGGCAATCGAACACAAACACAAAGAGGTGTTCTACCTGTTACTGGCAAACGGGGCAGACGTTAACATCAGAGACAAGGTAATTTCAGACACTGTTGATTGCGGTGAGGGTGTCACATTTGTTTATTGTTTACATTTTGTTCCCTTGTATGAAGAAGAAATTTTGAATCGCAATTGAACATTGCCTTCTTTTAGCATGCATGGTAGAAAATCACACAGATGTGACTGCTAGTTAAGTATTTGTTTGTTTTTGTGAAGTGTTTGTGTGGACTATCTATCTATCTATCTATCTCTCTCTCTCTCTCTCTCTCTCTCTATCTATATATATATGTATATATGTGTATATATATGTATATATATGTATATATTACAAAAATTAAAGCGTTAACTCAAGATTTATTTGGCAAACGGGGCAGACGTTAACATCAGAGACAAGGTAATTTCAGACACTGTTGATTGCGGTGAGGGTGTCACATTTGTTTATTGTTTACATTTTGTTCCCTTGTATGAAGAAGAAATTTTGAATCGCAATTGAACATCGCCTTCTTTTAATATACATGGTACAAAATCACACAGATGTGACTGCTAGTTAAGTATTTGTTTGTTTTTGTGAAGTGTTTGTGTGGACTATCTATCTATCTATCTATCTATATATATCTATATATATATATATATATATATATATATATATATATATCTATATATATATATATATATATATATATATATATATATATATATATATATATATATATGAAACTGTCCCATGTCTCGTATTGAAGAGGATCTGGAAGACTAGAACTGGACAGAGTTAGCACAAGATGAGGTTTTAGCTCACCTTCGGGGACGTGGTGAGGTGGAGGAGGTAGGTTGGGCCAGTCACGAGGAGTTTGTTTCAGCAGCGTAGGGCCATGGGTCCATCTTCTGCCTCGGCTGATGTCTTGGAGGGTGAGGCCATGGGTTATATCATCTACCGGGTTGTCTCGTGAGGGCACGTATCTCCATGCACCTGCTTCTGTCAGTTCTTGTATCTCCGCCACACGTGTACCCACGAAGACCTTGTATCTGCACGAGTCTGAGTTCAACCAGGTTAAGACCGTTGCGGAGTCTGACCATAGGGTGCAACTGCGTATGGGCAGGGTTAACTCAGTACTAATAACTTTGTAGAGCTGGGCACCTGTCAGGGCGGCACACAACTCTAGTCGTGGCACAGACTGTTGCTTTTTGGGTGCAACACGTGATCGGGCTGCAAGGAATGCAATTTCAATTTCCCCCTCTGCATTCTCTGTCCTCAGATAAGCCACTGATCCATATGCCAGCTCAGAGGCGTCACAAAATACATGAATGTCTCTTGCACAGTTAGGTTGATCCAGACTGGGACTAGTGTAGCACCTAGGCAGGGCTATCTCAGCCAAGTGGACTAATTCTGCTTCCCATTCATGCCACCTCTCCAGTAGCTCTTGTGGAAGGTGTGGATCATCCCATTCTCTCTTCCTCTCCCACAGGCGGCGCACAATGACTTTAGTTCGAGTGGTGTAAGGCACAATGTAGCCAAGGGGATCATATTGGCTGGCTAAAACTCGATAGATGTTTCTCATTGTAGTCACTGTGCAGTCAATGTGTCTGTGTTTGTATGTGAGAGAGTCTGACTTGCAGTTCCATTGGAGTCCAAGTACGGGCTCCTGGAGGTCAACTTGACCTTGGCTGAACCACAGCTCACAACTGGATGACCTCATGTCTGGTGCAAGATGTTCGATGACACTGGGATCGTTGCTTGCCCATTGCCTCAACTCGAATCCGCCCTCAGCCAGAAGATAGCGCAGTTTGTCTACAAGAGTCTTGGCTGCTATTGGACAAGGGAGACTAAGGAGACAGTTGTCCACGTAGAAGGACTTGTGGATGACATCACGTACATCTTCTTCCAGTTGGCTGTGGTCAGTGACATGTTTCTGCAGCACGAATGTTGCACAGCAGGGGCTGCAGGTGGTTCCAAATGGGAGCACCTGCCACTCATACACATCAGGTGGGCGGTCCCGCTGCATGTCTCTCCATAAAAATCGCAGCAGGGGTCGATCTGCTGGCAGGAGCATTACCTGATGAAACATGCTCCGGATATCACTGCTGAAGGCAACGGCATGCTCCCTGAAGCGTAAAAGAACAGCTAGCATGGAGGGCCCGAGAGTGGGACCTGGTAGCAGGAGTTGGTTAAGGTTGTAACCTTGGTAATGGAATGAGCAGTTGTACACCACCCGATTTTTCCCATTATGTTGGACCTTATGGTGCGGTATATACCACGCATCTGGGCTGTGCTATACTTCGTAGTCTGTCAACTTCACGACATAGCCAGCATCTACAAGCTTCTTTATCTCCTCTTTGTAGACAGCAGCTTGTTCTGGGGAATTGGCTAAGCGCTTCTCTATGCCTCTCAGGAGTGGCAATACTGCTACAGGGCTGGCTTTGAGGAGAGGCATGTTCTTCACTCGAAGAAGGGGTGTGGCATAACGCTTAGCGCCATTGATATCGACTCTCACCGTTTGTTCTTGAAGTAATTTAACTGCCTCCTGGTCCTGTCTTGACCGAACTGCTAGCTTCTCGCTACGGTAGGGAAGCACCTCCATCTGCCATAACTTTTCAACGCATGAGAAGAGCTCTGTGGATGAAGGTGTGGACGTAAAAAGGCAGTGACTTACATTCGGGCTTGACTTGATGGCTTGGGCTGGCCCTTGTAAAGTCCATCCAAGGCGTGTCTTCACAGCTGCTGGCCCACCAGGTGGTCCTGATCTGACTGGCTCTATAGGTGTGATGAGGTGCGTGTTGTCAGCACCAATCAGCAGCATCGGCTGGACCCTATTCACTGAAAGAAGAGGCAAACCTGACAGATGTTTATACTTCTGCTTAAGTGCGGCAACTGGATGAGAATGCTTTGCTAAACTCAGTTGAGCGGCTGTAAAGGCATTCGGGATAGTATATATCTTTTCAGGGCTGTCAGCTGGCGAAATCGTGAATGAAACTGACGCTCCATGGAGCTGATCCAGTCCTGGTCGGATTGTACGGAGAGCCATCACCTCCTTTCTTCCTTTAAGGCACAACAGTTTGGCAGCAGGCTGGAGCAGTATTGTCCGCTCAGAGCCATCATCTAGAATTGCATATGTCTCCAAGGATTTGTCACCGTTCCTCAGGAAGACTTTGCTGATCTTCAGCAACACCTTCCGGTTGAAGACTGGGCGATCTGCATACAGGACTCTGTTGGTTGTGCTTACGAGGCAGCTTCCTGTTGGCGGTGAATGCGGTGCTTGTTCCTCCTCCTTTCCTCTCTCATTCACGTCATGCAGCACAAGCAGATGTTTCCTGCCACAGTCCTTACAGGGGGCTTTGAGCGTGCACTTTGCCGCTTGATGATTGCGTCCACAACGCCAGCACTTCTTATTGACTTTAATCCACGTCACCTTTTGTTCCCTAGTCAAGTCCTTAAAATTAGAGCAGCTGTTCAGGAAGTGCTTGTCATTATCACAATATGGACAGTAGGCCTTTCTCTTTTCCATCATATTTGTCTTGTCAGCTGGCTGTCCAGAGGCAGGTGGGGTTGCTGCAGAGCTTGATCCCGAAGCTTTCTCAGTGTTCAAGAGGATAGTAGCAGACTTACTTGAAGATTTAGTAGCGCGCTTGTTGTCATGCCTCTTGTTGGACGGCGCGTCTCTCTTGGGGGGCATAATGCTGTCTTCCTGAACTTCTAGCTCATATTCCAGCCAATCAGCAAATTCGAAAAGGGTCGGAATGGAAACTCTAAGTGGATGGATGAATCTTTTAAAGCTGGCATTGAGGTCGTGGGGGAGTTTACTTAAGAGCCTCGAGACATGAGAGCCACAGGTTAATTCAACCTGACCTTGTTGACCCAGCTGTTCTAACATGCCCACTAGTGAGCGCACGTTGAGAGCGAATAAACGAAAGCTCTTAGCATCACCTCTACGTATGTTTGGACCATCCATTAGCGCTGCGATCCGTTGCACAGCAAGCTTGTGGGGCTGTCCATACATCTTGGTGAGAGCCAGCATCGTATCTGTGTAGGGTAGCCTGGAATTACAATAAGAGTCAGCCACGAGTGAGGCTTCTTCACACTTAAGATGATCAGTGAGAATCTGGTACTTGTATCTCTCAGTGGCGTCATGCGGTAATAAATTCTCTAAGGCTAACTTCATACGTGCGAACCCTCTGGGGTCTGGTGATGTGAGGCTGGGAATGGTGGGCTTTGGTCCTCTGTATGTGGTCTCTCTCTGTGGAACATGAGAGTAGGGCACTCGGGGGAAGGCTGAATCTCTGCCAGCGTATGAATCTTCATACTGTGGGTCACTAGCTCTGAATGAGTGAGCGGGAGGCCTTTGGCCATACATGTCAGCACGAGACACACTATGCGGGAGTGTGGCTGCGTAGAATGTACTATATCCTTGATCTGGGGGTGGCTGTGAAACTTTGACTTGTGAGAAGTCCTGTATCAGGTTTCCAGACGACCCGCGTGCCTGATATTGTAGCTGTGAGTGGGCTGGATTGTCCGTTTGGCTCCTGATCGGGCGTTGATTGCCTCCGTCAAACCCACTGCGGGATGTGCCTGGATGTGGGAGGGTAGGAGGAGGATTGGACTGTAAGGCAGTCATCAGGCTCTGAAACTGTTTGCGGAGTTCAGCATTTTCTTGGCGCATCTCTTTAAGGGCGGCATTAAACTCACTGAGTGGGTTGAAATCCTGCCCCCTGGTGGTTTGCAACATAAAGTGCTGAGACCCCTGCTCGTGCTCAACATCCCCCAAATTCCCCGTGTCAAAACCTTGGCTAACCGGTGGTGATGGGGATCTACCAGTTGAGCGCTCAGTAGCTACGTGCTCCTCTGGTAATGCTCTAGTAGGAGCAGCTGGTCTTCGGAATTTACTCAGCGCACCTGGCCCACTCAAATCATAATCAGACATATAGGAAGGCACCGCTGTCAATCGTTTAGGTTTGCCGCCAGGTGCTGCTAATTCTGAGTCCTGCATCTTCAAACAGCGATTTGCCATCCGGCTCGAAGGACCATTGAAAAATATGTAATTGACTCGTGCTGGGAGGAGTATGCAAATCGATGTTGAGAGTCCGGTTAGAACTCCAATAATGAGGATATGGTCTTGTGTTTCTCGTCTTTTAATAAAGTTGCAGTCAAAGTACACATTTCTTGATGCTCTATTCGTGTGGTTCTAAAAGGGAAATAATAAACATTGAACATTGCATGTTACCAATTAGCAGTGAAACGTGGATTGTACAGACAAACGAACAGTGTTATTAATGCTGTAACTTACTTGTCTCACGCACAACTCAAAGCAGGAAAAATGTGGACTACAACTCAAACTTAGCTCGATAGACAGACTGACACGATTCTTGCCACTTCCTCCTTCCTATATACACACACGCACGCCCACGCTACGTGAGTTGGAGCACTAAACTCCGCCCTCTTAAAGGAGCCGGTGTCGCAGTCTCTGAGCAGCCTTTTCTACAGCGCACTCACAAAAGCAAAAGCCACAGGCTCTCTTTGCAGTCTTTCTGTACGTTAAGTTCACATTGAAGGGGAGCACTTTTCTGACACATCTTAAAATTATAGAATGATTTCTTTTCTTAACATGGTTATTATGGATAGACGATGTGATCGATATGAATACTGTCCTGTTCACAGGAACAGAACATCTGCCTGCATTGGGCAGCTTTATCGGGGTGTCCGAATATCACCCAGGCCTTGCTGGATATACATTGTGACCGAAATGCGGTCAATGTCCATGGCGACCTGCCAGTTCATGTGGCTGCCAGAGAAAACCATCTGGAATGTGTGATGTGAGTATCCTATTATTGCTTTATTTGGAAATTCACTGGAATTGACTCAGGTTAAACAGAAAATAAGTAGGCCTCGCTGAGTACTGTATAGGAATTTATTTATTTTGAGGAAATAGAACAACTTGTGTTCAGGTGATTACAACCAAAAGAAGCTGATCAACTTTGGAGTAGATTGATTGGAATATTTTCAAGTTGACATTTTTTGTTGGCTTTCGTATTGCAAGTGTAAAAGTTTGTGGAGTGCTTAGATTCCTGTTTAATTTGCAGGTTGTATTTGTCAAATGGAGTGAACCTGAATCAGAAGAACAGAGAAGGACAAACTGCTTTGGACTGTTGCATTAATGGTTCAAAGGTATGGGTGGCCCTTAACGCAAGCAAAAAGCTGTTTGATGCCAGCAGGAACCGGGACTCTCTTAGCGAGAAGGTGCTTATCAGGTAGGTGCGCGTAATTGAAATGATAATTTTAGTAATAAAAAAAAGAAAATCAGTTTACAGAACAAAATATGTTACTAATGACTTTCTCTTTGCTGTGGAATTGTTCCCCAAATCCTTAATTGGGTTTTTGTCACGCTCTTGTGGCCATATAGTTCGGTTCAGTATACGTTGATATTGTGTGTTGTTGTTTTGTCAGGGCTCATTCAAGGTCACAAAGACAAAGACATTCGCCAACAATTTTAATGGTCTCGGTTTTTCTTGTCGCAAAGAAATTTTGAACATGTTCAAAATTTTAGATTCACTTGCAAGTAGCTAAATTAACAAAATGATCAGATTATCAAATTATTTTGCAAATTACCTACATTACAACAATACATAGCAATTTGTATATGGACTATTGTTTGTTTGGCTGAACTTGTGGAATTTCCATTTTGGTACCGATTAAGTATGACAATTTAATGTCACTTCTTCATATGATACCTGTGTAACTTTTCCCTCTTTTAGGGACATTTCTCGGGGCTATGAGACAGTTCCCATAAACTGTGTTAATGGTGTTGACAACGAGCCATATCCTGGAAACTTTAAATACATACCAGACAACTGTGTCACTTCCCCAGTGAACATCAACAAGGACATAACTCATCTGCAGGTAGGATTCTGGCACTGAATAATGGAGAATTAATAATAAAAATGGAGAACTCATTGAACAGAACAAGAGCACGGTGTGGACATGGCACCTGTCTCAATTGGTTGGTTTGGGATGGAGAGACTGCGAGGGCAGAAGAGGGATAGAGGGAGTGAAGGAGGGAGAAAAATCTATTTCTGATGTGTTCTGGATGTCAACTTGGTAAAGTGCTCCATGCATGTTCAACCAGGAGGTGACGTAGGACAGGCTGGAGGAAGCATGTCTCTCATCTGCCCTTGAAACACCTTTGTGTCCTCGAGGAACAGGTGGCCAGAAACAGTGAAGTCAGGCCATCCCTAATTTAACCGCTTTTCCCACGACCCGCTTCTGGATAAGCGGAGGAAAATAGACATATGCAATTGCATGTAAATTCTGACACAATTCCTTTAGCCAATCCAAATTGAAAATTTTACCAAACAAAATAAGGTGTGCTTGTTACAATATTTAAAAAATTCAATTTTTGCTTTTTGATCATCTTGAATGCTATTTTGGCATGACTTTACTTTTGTATGGACATTAGTGTGTGAATATTAACACTAATTGTAATGCCACATCTTTCAGAGTTTTATAATCTTGGATGCGAGCGAAATCCCTTATTTTAAGATTTTCCCCTTGTGAGAGCGTAAACCGACAAACAAGGTCATCTTTTCATGTTCATAGTTCATGTAATAGCTCTTTAACTGTCTCATGTAGCATTGCAGTTGCACAGATGACTGCTCATCCAGTACCTGTACTTGTGGTCAGCTCAGTCTGCAATGTTGGTATGATAGTGTAAGTTTGACACTTAACAACATCTTTTCTTTAGTTTTATGGAGTGCACATGCAACATCCAACTCTAATTATGTCATCAGTAGCAATTATACTAAATTTATGTGTCCATAGGAAGGCCGTCTGTTGCTGGACTTGTGTCAGCAGGATCCTCCATTGCTCTTTGAGTGTAACCATGCCTGCTCATGTTGGAGGACCTGCAAGAATCGAGTTGTTCAAAATGGACTGAGGTGAGACAATCTTAAATGCTTTCAGACAATACGCTTATACACTTGTGGAGGGTACATTTTCGTTATTCTTTTTTGTGGTTCTAGGTTTATAATTCTCAATTCAATCCAACAGGATATCTCACTGAATATTGTATACTGTACAGGGGGTGTGAATTGCTTGCCACACCACGCTTTGAATTGATTACACATCAAATAGCTGTGATTATGTTTATTATGGATGCATATTTTTTCCAATACTTGTTTGCTTTTCTTATTGGGGTGACTGCTTACATACTTTTCGAACAACATTTGGGCTCTATTCTTTGAATAACTCGCGGTGAAGAAGATGGATAGGTCGAGAAGGGCATATGGTGTGAAAATCAGAATCAGAATCAGAAATCCCTTTATTGTCATTGTACTCAAGTGTGCAACGAGATTAGAGAGCTCCCCTCTCCAGTGCAATACAACAATAATTCAGATAAATATATAAATTAGATAAATAAGAGAATAGTTAGTGCAATGGGAAATAATACTGAATAGGGTATATAAAAACACATCACGTTGCTGTTCTGCAAGGTACGGGTGGTCGTGTGTGTGTGTGTGTGTGTGTGTGAGAGTTTAGAATGGAGATGGCTCTTGGAAAGAAACTGTTTCTCAGTCTATTGGTCCTCGATTTGATGCACCTGTAGCGCCTGCCAGAGGGCATCAGGTCGAACAGGTGTGAGTTTGGGTGGGTATTGTCTTTGACGATGTTGAGAGCCCTTCTGAGGCACCGGGCGGCGTAGATGTCCGACAGTGAGGGGAGAGGGCAGCCAATAATCCTTTGCGCTGTTTTGACTGTCCTCTGGAGCCTCACTCTGTCCGCCTCAGTGCAGCCGCTGTACCAGGTGGCGACACAGTACGTCAGCAGGCTCTCGAATATGTGTGTTCCAAACATATTATCGCTGTGGCGACCACTGAGAGGGAAAAGATGAATGACTTACTGTATTAGATTGCTTGACTGCATTATCAACTTTCTGCTAATAGCTGGTGCTAAGAGACGGTCATGAGTTTGTGCTGACAGCACTAGGAGCATTACCCATTTGCTGGAAATGTCTGTGTGGATGCCGTAACGTAGTACCTGTGGGTTTGGCCAGTGTTGGCCTATTTTTTGTGGTCAACTTATCCATCTTGTTTGACCTTTCTATCCCAGCCCTACAAAGTTCATTGTGAAACCGAATGAGGAGGCAAGCTAGGAGGCTGCCATTACCTGCCATTCCTTATCCAATACTGCCACTGAACTTTCAGCACTCAAGCTTGACAACCGTCAGACCAGTCTCTTTTCTTCACTGAGTCAGAGTTGTCAGAAGAAATAACCGAGATACGTGGGCATAAAGATTGACACCCACCTGCCCCTCTCCCCGAAGACAGTGCAACACCTGTTCTTACTGTGGAAACTGGGGCGCTCAGTTATCAGACCAGACATTTTAACAGCTGTCTCAAAATCACTCATAGAATCTGTACAAATATTTTGAATAATTTCCTGGTTCATCTTGACCTCTGTCAACGACAAGTCAAAGCTTTTCCAGATCATCAGTCGAGCAAGCTGATTAACTGGGAAAAAAATCAATCATCTATAGATGCGAGCAGTCATAAACTCACCAACAGCTCTGGCCACGTTTGGGTACTGGCACATTGAAATTGGAATTTTGAGAAATACATGAGATTAAAAAATAATGCTATGAAATATGACCTCTTTGAAAATGTCAAAATTATCAAAATTTTAGAGGAAATTAAAAATGGCCAACTTGTGCTGAGTTTGGTAGACCTTGGGGAAATTTTCAACCGGAGCTGTATCGGGTAAAAATATTTCAGGGGTGCAGCTATGTCATTTTTTTTTTTTAAATCACATAATAAATAAATAATATATTGATTATTTTTCCAGGTGTATGTGTGTGTGTGTAACACGTTTCACATTTTTTCATGAATTTTAAGACCATCAAAATAAGCTTCATTTTTGTTGAGTTGGGAAACTGTGTCACCACGGTAACAGTGTTCAACGATAAAAGGCTTTGCTGTTATTTTTCATCTTGATCATCTTTGGAGGAAAGACCCACAGTTTCAAGACATCCTGAAAAAGTCTCTAGGAGGAGTTCTTTAAAATGTGACCTCCTATAACAGAGGTATTCAATTTATTATTATTATTATTTTCATTTCCAACAGAGCGCACTTATATACTAGATATTTAGCAATGTTCCCATTAAACACCTTTGCCAGTCGAGCAAATATAAGGCGTTTTCACATTCAAGAAAATGTGGCTCTAGGAAGTTAAGTTTGCCACTTCCAGAAAAAACTGTAAAATATCTCCTGCAGAAATATATCAAGTGCTAAGCATTGAGTTAACATCTTTTACCTTTTTTTTTTTTTTTTTTAAATCAAAGAGTTATCAGCCTAAAAAAAGGAAAGCCTAATTATCCAAGGAAAACAGGTCAACATGTTCAGTACATAATCAATAAAAATGGCTGTCCTCATGAAAAACTAATTCAAAATTAGCTTTGACGCCACCTTTCCTTTTGAATATTTTTTTAACTTCTCTTAATGAGAAAAATGAGTTTGTGACTGCACTTCCAGTGACTTAAATCTGGGTTGGAAAGGAGTCAGGGCCACTGGGATTTGGTAGATTATTTCACACATTTGGGCGTTGTTATTTCCTTTAAATAATGTTTGTGCAACCGCATTTAAGCACTCCTTCACAACTTCCCCATCACTGAATGTTTTAGTTTACTTTTAGTGAGCATTCGTTTGCATGTCGCTGGGCTGTAAACGAAAATGTAAAAATCTGTTAGACTGCACTCGAAGTTCGATGTTTTTACGTGCGCTCAACTCAAACTTCAGCGGATAACTTTACACAAAAGGGCGGTGCTTTGTTTCGTAGTGGCGCTTCGCAATGTTGCGACGGTTTCGGAGCATATGATGCACACTGGTTTTGAATCGGCTGCAACCAGAGCGAAACTAAATTTCTCCGTCCATTCATTTAAAACGACACGCATCCACCTTGCTAACTTTTTAGCAAGGCATACTGTCAGCAGCACTCTCTTCCTGTCTGCTGCGTAATTGGCAGTGGATCGTAAACAAAAGATTTGATTGGCTCAAATCAGTGACGCCTTTTCCGTATTAACTAGAATTGCAGCGTCAACGTTTGCGAATGCGCCCTGAAAAAAAATCATCATACATTGGTCATGGGTCCGGTCCAAACCATCTGTTGGTCCGGATCCGGACCGCGGTCCGCCATTTGGTGATGCCTGTCCTATAATATATCTCTCATTCAAGTGAATTGAACCCAGCCAGCAATGTGTGCACCACTGAAATTTTTCACTCCAATCTTCAATATTTATAGTAAATGTTTTTTAGAGTTGAAAAGACTTGGACTGGTGGCTGTACATATAAAATCTACAATTCTTTTCAGTCATCACATTGTTAAACTTGGACACACCATTGTGCCCACGTTAGCAAGAAAAGCCTGGCGGCCCGCTTGGCCTATTAAGTCACAGTCAAGCTTTACGTCATATGTAACTATGGCATCCTAGTTGCGATGACAAGACATCAACAAATATGGTCATGCTGTACCACCCCAAAAAAGTGTGCGACCAAAAATGTGTTACCAGTGCTAAAGTTGGTGTATAGAGCCCTGCTGGGTTCACAAAGCATGGTTAGATGCCCAATTTTAATTTTATGTTAAGTGAGATTTTTATTTTTATTCTTTTGTGAGAGTTATACCTGTTGGATATCTAATAGAATCCCTCATAGGATGTGGAATGATACTAAGAATCCCTTTCAGGGGTTTTTGCATGTGACCTCTCTCTAATAATATTCAAAATTGTTTTCTTATAATTATGCAACTTTTTGTATCTAGAGTCCGACTTCAGCTCTTCAAAACAGAGAAAATGGGCTGGGGAGTGAGAGTCATGCAGGATGTCACTCCGGGGACGTTCATTTGCGAGTGAGTAAAATGTCTCTAAATTAAAACAATGATACAACAGTACTTATTTTTGAATGTGTATACATGTTTCCCTTTCCACGTTTTGCAGGTATGTTGGTGAGATCATAACTGACACAGAAGCTAACACAAGAGAGCATGATTCTTTTCTCTTTACACTTAACGATAAGGTGGGTTGACAGTGGTTCCACTTCCTACTACACACTTCCCTGGGGAAGACCAAATGCAAATACTGTATGTTATTGCTTTAAATCAGGCATAGGCACCTTGCGGTCAGTGGCCTAACAATCGGGCCACAGTGTTGTTGTCTGAGGCAGTGGAAGTGGGAGCGCCTCTTTCTTGTTGTTTCACTTAGGGCCACAGCAATTTGGACCAGCTGGAGATTCTTTTGACACTTGCTGCAGCAACCTGCTAGGAGGTTGTTGTAATATTCCAGCCTACAGGTCACAAAAACATACACCAGTTTTTCAGTTTTGTTTTTCAAAGTATAACTTTTGATTGGTAAGGTCCTCCGACTTAGACATCTCCTGGTCAGTGGACTTGCTAAAGAATGGGCATATTCTCCTGTTTTTGCTGAAGACAATCTTTACGCACCTTTCAAGGTGTGGCGATTCTCCCCTCTAGGTCTCGCACACACCCACCAGTGTGAACACTTATTTAACAGGCTACTTGTATTATGTATTTCATCAAAAAAGTAATTTAATCAGAGAAGACTGCTCATGACTGTGAATGTATATTTAGTGCAAGATCTCAAAAACGAGAAAGACAGCTATTGTTTAAGTGTTGTCTGTCGAATGCGGCACTTCCATCGATTTCACAATTGGCAAATGTCAAATTAAAACGTATGATACCAAATCTGACTCACCTTTGGCACCATAAGAATACCTGCAGTTGTTGTAAACTGCACACTTTCATAGAAACTCCAAGCCTCCAACCAGCACGAGTCAGCAGCGGCTGGATACACTGCCGAGGACGGAAGCAGTTAATTGAATCAAAAGGTGCAATATGAGGTTTCACCTTCAAGAGGCGCTAGTCCTTACTACAGCCCCCTGGGTGCTTTAAAGCAGGACAAGATCCAAGATAGTCCGTTTTCCACTAACAAGCTCAGTTTATATATTTTTTAGTGCTGTCAAGTGATTAATTTTTTTTAACTAATTAATCACCAAAAATTCCATGATTAATCGCGATGAATCACATTTTTCAACTACTATTTTTTGCAAAGCTTGTAACAGATATTTACTTGCATAATATCTTGGAACTGATGCAAAATCACCAAATATGAAGTATATTTAATTCAAATACTGTTCTAATAGCTTTCTTTATAGGCATTTTTCTTCGAAACATTTCTCAAAACTGCCCACAAGCGCCCCACTCCAGCAGTGTTGGTTTGCAAGGCCCAGTGGAAACTTAAACACAGAGTTTTGTTCTGAGACGTGCTGAAGACAGCTATTATGGCACAATATTTGAAAAGTATGCAAATTAGTTTTAAGTAAATCAAACTGAGTTAACTGACTTAAAATATTTAAAGATAAAGATAAAGATGTCCTTTATTAGTCCCACAATGGGGAAATTTGAGGTGTTACAGCAGCAAAGATATAGATCACAACGGAATTAAAATATTTTGGAGTAATCACCTTAGTTAATGCTTTAATTTTGACAGCCCTAATATTTTGTGAGCAGGAAACTGAAATTAGTTATCATTATCTTTTTTATCTATGAATTTTGGAGAAATTATGAAATAAGGGGCGACTTTAAAAACGCCTACTTTTAATAGAGGAATATGGCTACCCTGCCCTCTGCTCTCCCCATATTTCGCTTGGAGTCACTGAAGGTACAGATTACAAACTACTCATTGTAAGTCATTGTACTTTCATAACATCCAGAAAACTGTGATCAATTGACACCGGAATTCATGTGGACATCCCTACCTATGACCACTTCAACATATCAAAAGGAGTAACCTCTCCGTCGCTGATTTATATGAGAATGAGGAACTGTGGAAGTGAGCCGAGGTATATAGATTATGCTGTTAGGACGGCTCACTGCTTCTTTGTTGATCACAGTGGGGACGCACGGCTTAAAAGCACCAGTCGACTGGTCTCTGTTTTAGACAACACAACTGACAATTTAAGCAATATTTTGTTTTGTTTTTTTTACAATTTGAGCAATATTACCTTGCTTGCCTCTGTGCTGTGATGCAGACAGCTGAAACCGGAAAAAAAATACCAATCCAAGCTTCAAAAGGGGGGTGTGCCAATTTGTCGTAAATCTCATGGCAAAAAAAAATTAAATCAGTACAGAGTGTGTTGGGGGGGGGCACTTTAGTACTGATGTCATTTTTACATACAAACTTATTATATAAGTGCCAATGTTAACATCAATGAAGCGTCCCTATACGTCTGTGGGAGAATATTTCATGAACGTGCATAAGTGACACATTTGAGTCAGTGGGAGAATCTGCGTAGCCAAGAAAGTGTGCAATGGCGGGCTTTTTTTAACTTAAGTACATGGTAGAATATGATCCATAATGATAAACTCACACTACATTGCCCCTTAATGTTAAGTATGTATAATGGTCTTTGTGAGGATAAGCAGTACAGAGAATGGATGGATGATTAAATTCAGTCCTATTAGAATTGTTTACAACCTGTTCCACTTCAATTTGATTTCGCTCTAAGCTTTGACTTGGCTAGTCCAAAACCTTTTTTTTCTTTTTTCTCACTTTGTGGGCGGCTGGGCTGGCGGACATCCCTGTGGTGACATTTACAGAGCAAACCAATCTGATTCTTTAATTTGATTAGCTTTTAACAGTTTTACTGTGTTCTCTTATCATGTAAATAACACAGACAAACTTTGATATCAAGTTTTTTTTTCTTTCTTTCTTTGTCATCCTGTTCAGGTAGATGACATACATTGCATTGACGCAAGACTTTTTGGTAACATTGGCCGCTTCATTAACCATCTGTGTGAGCCCAACCTATTGGCCGTGAAGGTATTCACCATGCATCAGGATTCGCGGTTCCCGAGGATTGCTTTCTTCTCCAGCAGAACCATTAAAGCTGGTGACCAGATCGGGTCAGTGATATAACAGTCTTTTGAGAACTGGTACCGTGTACATTCTTGAAACAGTACTGAAATAAACAATGTAAAATCTTTGTAATGAATTTTGTGTGGCTTGCTTTTAAAACGGTTAAATTTAACAGATCATCACATTTTTCATGACCTCTCTTTATCAGGTTTGACTACGGTGATCACTACTGGATGGTGAAGAGTAAATACTTGAGCTGCGAGTGTGGTTCACCCAAGTGTCGCTATTATTTTGGAAGATCGACATCGATGACCACATCGTAGAATAGCTGGAGTTTCTCTTCCGCTCTCTTTCTGTATATATGATGCGTACATGTTTGGCATATTGCTGGCAGGATGGCCGAGTGGTCTAAGGCGCCGCGTTCAGGACCCAGTCTCCCCAGGAGGCCTGGGTTCGAATCTCGAATTTCCCCATTGTGGGACTAATAAAGGGCAAAATTAAATTAATTAATTAATTAAATTAATTAATTAATTTGGGCCCAAACTGCCTGTTAAAAGTAATTTTCATACTTTTTCACAAATATATACTGTTGGTCTGCCCACACATGTACATTTTAATTTTACAAATTATTGAGTAGTGTATTAATGGCTTGCTCTTTTTGACTATGCAATGTTAATGTTCCAACAAATGTTTTATTTGGTTTTATGAAAAGTGATAATTTTGGACGTGCTAGGATTCAGCCAAGTGTCAGCGATCGTAATTTTTTTTTCACGTTTTTGTGTATATTTATCTTTTCTGTATAGTTAGACACATGAATTGTCTTACAAACATGCATAGAGTTACAGTATATCTGCAATGTGACACTGTGCATCTTAAAAGTATTCACTTGACTTGTCTTTTTTTTTTAATTTTTTATTTTTGCCAGTTTATTAAAAATAAAACAATAAGAAGTCACATGTACATAAGTATTCACAGCGTTTGCCACAAAGTACAAAATTGAGCCTAGGTGCATCATGTTTCCATTGATCATTCTTGAGAGGTTCCTACAGTTGAATTGAAGTCTGTCTGTGCTAAATTCTGTTGATTGGACATGTTTTGGAAAGGCTCACACCTCTCCCAATAAGATCCTACAGGTGGCAGTGCATGTCAGAGCAGAAACCAAGCATGAAGTCAAAGGAATTGTCTTGAGCCAAAAATCTGGGGAGTGGTACAGGCACAGTTCACTGGTTTTCTGAAGCTGTGCCATGATTGGTTAGAGTTAGCTTACACCAGTGCTTCTCAATTATATCCTGTCACCCCCCCCCTACCAAGAAGAAAACAATTCGCGCCCCACCCTCCACCATTTTTTTTTACATTTCATACAAATGTACATGTTCTTTGCATATTAATGTTACATTGTCAATAAAATATCCCTTAAAAAATATCATTTTGAGGATCTCGAAACTCAGTCCTGTTGTGCAAATATTGATGAGATGATAAATATTCAAAGTCGGGCCTGTGGGGAGATCTGTCTTAAAATTATTCACACAAATGGGTTCACATGTGTGTCTTTGTCTTTCTTCTCTTTGATCTTGTTCTTCTTTTGGAAGCAGATATTAAAAATGGAAAAAATGACCAATTACTTCATTTTCATTTTAAATTAGAAACAACAAAATTTAAATACTTTCTAGTTTGTCTGGAACGACTAGGGAATTCAATATTTTTTTATTTTAAAACGAAAATAGCATATACACGAGACACGAATCAAAATGCGGCTTGTATATTACTTCTGGATTCCCAGAAGTTATCGTCAGCATTTCTCCTACTGACCAGGAGACGGCGATATATACAGTAATGCTCCAACTCTATGGAAGACTGAAAGTGCCAAAATTCCATCCATCTATCCATGATCTGGACCTCACCACGGTCGCGGGGGGGGGGGTGCTGAAGCCTATCCCAGTCATCTTCGGGAAGGAGGCAGGGTACACCATGAACTGGTTGCCAGCCAATCGCAGGGCACACGTAGACAAAAAAAACATCCGCGCTCACACTCATACCTAGGGGCAATTTAAAGTGTCCAATCGACTTACCACGCATGCTTTTTGGAATGTGGGAGGAAACCGGAGTACCCGGAGGAAACCCACGCAGGCATGGGGAGAACATGCAAACTCCACACAGGAAGGCCAGAGCCATAATCGAACCCACGACCGCAGCATGCTAACCAGTCAGGCCAACGTGCCGCCCAGTGCCAAAATTAAATGAATAAATTCCACATGGTATGGTTGATTAAAATTGTCATTGCTAATTAATTGTTCATTCATTAAACATGGAATTAAATTAAATAATAAAAGTGGGGGGCACGGTGGCCCGACTGCTTCGCATGATGGTCTCACAGTGAGAGACCGGCATCCTGTGTGGAGTTTGCATGTTCTCCCCGTGTTGCGTGGGTTTCCTCCGGGTACTCCGGTTTCCTCCCACATTCCAAAAACATGCATGTCAGGCGGATTGGACACTCTAAATTGCCCCTAGGTATGAGTGTGAGCACGGATGGTTGTTTGTCTCTGTTTGCCCTGCAATTGGCTGGCAACCAGTTCCTAGTTCAGAGTGTACCCTGCCTACTTCTCGAAGATAGCTGGGATAGGCTCCAGCACCCCCCCCTCCCGCGACCCTTGTGGGGAGAAGCGGTACAGAAGATGGATGAATAAAAGTGTCATTTTTTTATTCCTAATTAAATGTGGAATTAAACAAATCAATGTCATTTTTTAAATTATTAATGATTAAGAAATTCCCTTCTGTGACGTAGACCTTGAAACCGGAAAAAAAAAATCAGCCGAGCGCCCAAAGGGGGCGTGCCAATTTGTCGTAAATCTCATCGCAAAAGATTCTCAAATCACTCGTCTTTATTTGGGGGAGACATTTTAGTACAGATCTCATTATTACATTATTATATAAGTGCCCAGGTTAACGACAGCGAAGCGTCCCCTCTAACACGATCACGTGACTGTCACACTAACTCGATCGCAGCAAAAAGGGAGAAAACACTGCAGTTAATGCGTGTTTACAATTTGATTCGGTGTTCTAAGGAATAAAGTAAAAGTGATGAGAATAGGCTGCCTGATCGTCACAAAAGGAAAGAAACAATGCCGTTACGAACCGCTTTTAACGCGCATTTTACAAGTTGGTCTGTGAGTGTATTTGCTTTTGTTTTTAAAATCTACCACCACTTCCTACAGGCTATTATTTGGAATTCTACCCCACCACTTCCTGTCTGACAGTGCCCGTTTTCTCTCGGTGTACCATCTCCTTCCTGATTACTTTGGAGTTATACATTATGTTTATATGGTAAACGACACGCACAACGTTCAATAAGACAGTCAACTGTCATGTGACATGCACAGTAGACATAGACAGCGTGCATGAAGAGAGCGCCAGTCGCTAACATGAAGTCCTTTCTCGGAGCGCTCATGTTGACGTTGTTAACTGCAGAGCTTCTTCAAGCGAAGTCACACAACAATCTCAAGGTAATATCAGTTTCACATTCGTTTTTATTCCACTTTTTGCTCCGGTGTAGCGATTTATTTGATCGTCTCTGCTTACTGGCCGCCGTATTACCAACTCATAGGCCTTGGGGGGCTAAACATCAAATCTAGCCCCCCTCCGCAACCACAAGCGAGATGATCTACTAATTTTTCAACATTGACATGTTTATGTTTTTCATGAATTTGAACAAATATCAAAGTTTCACACGGTCCTTTTTTTCGAAAGCAATAGTACATTTTAATGACCTTCATGAATGCAAAATATATTTTAATAGTATTGCACTGATTTAACAAACAACTACACTTAACAAAATCAGCATACAGTGCCCTCTTGCAGCTACAAAATTTGCTCTGATCAAAATGGCAACTTTGGGTTGTGAAAAATCGGCACTTTTTTCAGTGGCATTTCAACCTAAAGTTACTTTATAAGGCTTCCAAGTTTTTGGCCTTATATTTACCACATGAAGTAAATTGTAGCGTTTTTTTTATATATTCAATAAATTATACTGATTACCATTGAGAAAATTGGATAAGCAGTTTTATGTTATAAAATGAATACCAGATAAGGCAGAAATAATGACGTTCTTCCACAATGCAATTACTATGCAGTGTTTGTTGCACATTACGTTGCACATCTGTGTGCCACTGACTGATCCACCAGTTTACTGAAAAAGAATAAATAACAGCATACAATATTTTGAACAAAGTGCGAAAGAGCTGCGATACTTCTCAAACTGTCATGTGTAATTACTGTTTTCATACTGTAGATTAACGATGTTCCTGCACTTTTGACTTTCCTGTATATACTCTATATAGTTTTTCACAGTTAATTGGGATATGAACTAGGGCTGGGCGATAAACCGAAAACTTACCGTTACCGAAATGTATTAGAATGACCGACATCATTTTGCCCATGTCGGTAAATTCGGTGTCTAAAAAAAAAGAAAAAGAAAAGTCTTTTCTGTCTGCGGCGATGTTCCTGCCTCTTTAAGACGGCTCCAGCGCATGTAGTCACGTGACTCATGCGCTGTAGAAGAATGTAAACAGAAGACGCGTTCGTTGCTGGCGATTCAAATCCTGAAGCGGTTGACACGGCTGCAGACGAAGTAACGTTAGTTGAAATTGTTCCTGTCGTGCTTGTCCCGAAAAGATATTGGACATCTGTCGTTTGGAAATGTTTTGGGTTCCATGAACATGAACTACAAAGTGCGTCGTAAGCACCTGAAACAGCGCGTCAACCTTTTCTTTTTCAACACCCACAACACAACTATGCTGTTGACTTGGAGCTTGTGCTAAAAGTTCAAAGTGAGAAGCAAGGTTGGGCAAGTGACAACAGCCCACTAACGGAGGCGACATCATACGAGAATACGTCTCAGTGGTGGACGCGATAGCCTAGCACATAGCTAAAGATAGAGCTCCTCTCGTTACAGTGGAGCGCACAAGATTTAAACGCCTCATGAACGTAGCCGACAAGAGGTACGAAAATATTTGCCGCAAACAGCACTTCCCGATATGGACAACATCGGGACGGGAGCTTAGACATGTCAAGCATTTTGCATCCGCATCCGACTTGTGGTCGAGTCGCAACATGGATCCCTGTTTGAGCCTGAATGTGCAGTACATAGACGACAAGTGGCGACTGCGCACCGGAGTACTCGAGACGGCATTTTCCTGATGAAGCACACTTGTTTATTTGGCATTGGCATTTCATTGACATTTTTTCATTTTATTGAGCATTTTGTTTACAGGCGACTAGCACCTTTGCACATGGCATTATTTATATTGTTTACAAGATATCAAATCTAGGCCTTTGCAAATGGCATTACAGCACCTCGGCACAATATATTTACATAAAAAGATTTTGTGAGAGGTACCCTTTTTCTCCTGTTCTTTGTGACATTGTTCAAGTCATGCAAAGCATGCTATTTTGAATGTTTATTCAAATGATTTTTGTACTTCTATTTTTCATTGAAAGTAATGTGTACCAGTTGGTCAATGAAAAAAAGCAGTTAATATGCATTTCCTGCATTTATTTTGATTTTGGTCCTCAGGGGGAATTTATTGTGCATTTATCGTTACCGAGGTAAAATTGCCCAATTTATTGCAATATTGATTTTAGGTCATATCGCCCAGCCCTACTAGGAACCTACCGCGAAAAGTGAAAAAACCCGAAATACAGGTTTACATTTTTATTTAATTTTTTTTTTAATTGGATTTACGGATCTATTACACTGTTGCAATCGTGCAGGTGACCACCGAGGGAGCCTCGCTACGACTGTCATTCAAGTGAATGACATCAGTGTGCGCACTGGTGATTTTATTTATTTATTTATTTTTACCGTAAAATTTAATATGTATTTCAATAAAAAAATACTTAAAAAAAGAAAAAAAAAGTATTGTGACTATATGGAATGGACTGCTTGTCTATGAGTGCTAATATCAGAGATGTTGGATGTTGATCGATAAAATCGAATACCGTTTTTTTTTTTGTATCTGATATAAATATTGGATTGGGACACTCCTGCTAATAACTATCTTAAAGTAAATTTTTATCCTAAATCAGCTTACCTTAACCAGAATCCCATGGTGCATTCTAGCCAAAGGTACAATACTGGTGGATTAATGCTCTTTTAAACCTTTATTGTTTTGTGCAAATCGAAAGTTTCTGTCATTGCTTCTATGGTTGCTGCTGTTTCTTCTTCGTCGTCTCAACATACAGAGAAGCAGGACTGTAGCCAGAAGTAATCGTCGCTTAACTTTCGCTTTACACAATAACATCAACAATGTGTTTTGGATAAAATGCAATGTAGGATTCTGGCTAAGGTAAACTCTTTTATGACTCAAACTTGAACAAACACTAACATTTTATTTGCAGATGTTTCGTCATACTTGTGCCAAGCTTGCTGGGTGAGGCTGCCATGAATGTATTGTTTTTTGTTAGAATGGAATACATGGATCCCAGACACAAACCTTTTTCAAAGAAAAATACTTCACCCAGAGCGTCGACCACTTCAACTTTAATGCGATGGGAAATGGGACATTCCTCCAGCGATACCTGATCACTGGTGACTTTTGACCAATGACATTTTTTACTTTTCAAACAAACAAGAATAATTTGACCTTGATTTCTGTCTTGCTTCCCTCTGCAGATAAATACTGGAATACTGGATATGGTCCAATTTTCTTCTACACCGGCAATGAGGGGGACATCTGGGAATTTGCCCTTAACTCTGGATTTCTTACCGAATTGGCTGCTCAGCAGGAAGCCTTGGTCATATTTGCTGAACATGTAAGAAATAGCACATCATTTGTCTTTGTGTGGCAAAAGATAAACCAGCCAACCAACCTAACTCATATACCTCATCAATGTATGACACAGGCATTTGGTAGATATTACCAATTTTAGACGGAAAATCTTGTCCAGATTATACACCCTGAAGGCCTCTACACACCAATCCGCCGTCGGCTGTGGCAAAGTTCGAACACGCCATCTGTTTGGTTTAGCCTGCAATGACGTCTGGGGGAGGGGTGTGTTTGGCCAATTCAATATGAGCATTGTGATTGACTGTTCAGCGAATCAGTGCACCGGATAAGAACAGGAAGTGACAAAAGCGGAAAACTTAATTTAAGTAATTTCTCAAGAACTAAACTACCGTAATTTTACGGGCAAAAGACACGCTTTGTCAAAGGGCAGGCGCAGTACCAGTTGAGGGTGCTATTTCTGTATTTAATACTTAGACTGGGCTCACCGCACTACGCAGCACGTGCTGGCATGCCAGCGAGCGCATGCTAGCGCTCATGCTAGCTCACACACACTAATGTCTGTTATTAGCAGCACTCAGACCAATCAGGGATGTTGTGACAACACATCTAATTGGCTACGGCAGGGGAGGGATGTCACTGTCCTTAGAGTCATGGTTTCAAATCAAAACCATAAATATCTCTGAACAGCATACAAGCAAATAATGAAACAAAGAAATAAAATTAACACAAAATATGCTTATCTCATGCCATTCCTATCACCAAAAGAAATAAAAATAACACAAAAACAGTACTGAGGCATTCTGGGGGATTATCACGCTGAGGCATTCTGGGAGATTATCAGATTTATCAGGTTATAAAGATGTGAGTGGTGTGCTTTGCAGTGTTGTTTTTTTAATTAATTAATTTATTTATTTGCAGTCTGTTGTCTAAACCTGTGATGTTTCTTGCTTGCAATAACATGAATGATAAGACAGACTACGACATTGTGGACAGCTGCCCTTTTGTCTAGCTTTCTCTTGCACCATCACCGAAAAGACATTCACATAATGTATTTGTCACACTCAATTTGTAGCCTAGATCTCTCAGACTTTGAACAGCAGGGTGTGCTAACATGCACTCTGCAGTCCCCAAAAGAACATGCTCACTAGTTGAGAGAGTTGTCCAGCATATAAAATAGGCGTGTCGCACGATAAGGTGCCTCATTTGTTATGGGGTAAATTTGAGACTTTAAAGTGTGCTTTATGGCCGTGAAAATACGGTAAACTTTGATCATTTTCACATGTCCTAAATATAAGGTCATGATGGCTGGCTGGACTGTAGAGTGCAAAGACAAAGTAACAATTCTCATGGATACCTGGTCTTAGCAACAGAGTCCTAAAGTTACAGCACATTTTACCCACAAACACTTTCAATGCAAACCTCCAGAGCTGGGCACGTGACCCTTTTTTGCCCCCACTCTGCGGCTGCGACCTAGTTACTCGTAAAAATTGTCTAAAATTGGAAAGCTGGAGGTTCCGCCCAACTCTGCAGAAGACATAAAGAAGACATGTTTGATCGAGGGGCGGCACAATGACCTCACAATACGGAGGTTGTGGGTTCGATTCTGGCTCCGGCCTTCCTGTGTGGAGTTTGCATGTTCTCCCCGTGCCTGCGTGGGTTTCCTCCGGGTACTCCGGTTTCCTCCCACATTCCAAAAACATGCATGGCAGGTTGATTTGACACTCTAAATTGCCCCTAGGTATGAGTGTGAGTATGGACGGTTGTTTATGTGTGCCCTGCGATTGGCTGGACACCAATTCAGGGTGTACCCTGACCACTGTCCGAAGACAGCTGGGATAGGCTCCAGCGATCCCCGCGACCCTAGTGAGGAGAAGCGGTACAGATAATGGATGGATGGATGTTTGAGTTTGTTGGAGTTTGTACTTATGCTACTGTATTAGAACGAGTCTACTACAAGTCTACATTTTTAATTTATTTATGTTGCTTTAAGTGAAATAATGCCAAATAAAATGTTTTGGTTCTCGGCATATTTTGGAGCAATGTGCATTGTTTCCACTGTTACCACTTTTACCTGTTTATCATACATAATCCTTAGTAGTCGATCAAAAAGTCTTTGCTATTGAGAGGAAACCTTGTATGCCTATATAACTAAAACGGACTTTTCGTCGACTAAATTTACGTAAACTAAACAAACTTTTCTTGGGGAGTTTCCGTCGACTAAAACTATACTAAAACCTTTTTGCGTTTTCGTCGACTAAAAGTACCATATTTTCATGGCCAAAAGGCACACCCAAAAGGGCGCAGCGTCAGTTGTGGGTGCTATTTCTGTAATTAACTAATTCACTCGGCGTACCGAACCACTAGTTTTGCGAATCAACAATTTCATTTGAGGAGCAACCTAACTTCGGGGATTTTTTATTTTTTTTTGCAGGTTAATCTGAGGAAACTGAAGCAAAGGGTTTTATTAAACAATGAAAAATATGACACCATAAAAAATGATTTCTTTTTCTTTTTTAATATAGCTTTAATTTCTTAAATTCAGATTGTGTATAACAGACAACAGTATCGAAAACGTTTTCTTGTCTAGAAGCCATGCAAAGTTGATTAAAAATAGCTCTGCTGTAACATCCATCCATCCATTATCTGAGCCCCTTTTCCTCACAAGGGGAGCGGGCATGCTGGAGGCTATCCCAGCTGTCTTCGGGCTGTAGGCGAGGTACACCCTGAACTGGTTGCCATCAAATTGCAGTCTACTGTAATGTGTCCAGCTGACTACAGGCGAAAAGCGTACTATACCCGGGTGGACATAGCAGTTAAGCCGCTAACAAGCACCCTCCGCAGACACGCACTGGACGAAACGGCACGTAGCTCCAGCACACGAGAGTTCTGTCGCAAGGGAGGCTGGTGTGCGTAGTACATTTTAAAATAAAACAAATTGGAATTCAGTCCTTTTCCCTTTTTTATTTCCATTAGTAAATAGTAAAAAAAAAAAAAAAAAATGACTAAAAAATAATATTAATAATTAATTATCGACCGATTTAACAAACATGCGTCACGATATAGTTTTCAGCCATATCACCCAGCCCTACTCTTGTCACGATCCGTTTGTTGTTGTTGCAGCTGAGTGGGCGTGTTCCGACGGCGCTCGTTCCTGTCGTGTGTGACCCGGCCGCGAGCGAGACGCGCTCATGAGCCACGCAGCTGCGACGAATGAAGACTCTGATTACTGACTATTTAAGCCACCGTAGCGGACATGTCCGCGTCGGATTATTATCCCACGTTGCTCATGCTCATGTACCTTGCTCTAGTTCTTGCCTCGATTTACTCCGTGTATAGTCTTTGCGTGTTTTGTGTTGTTCTTTATTTCCAGCTATTTTTCGGCTCGCTTTTTGTTCTTGTGCTCGCTTTTGGATTTATCTTATCCCTTTTGTGGTAAACCATTGTTCGTTTTCGGTTTCCTTGCTTTGCAAGCGCTTTCTGTTATTTCGTTATTGCTTTCCTGGTGTGACTGTGTCCACCAGCGTTTTTCGTTTCCGTCAATTCCGACGGCTGTAGTTATAGATCCTCCTAATATTATACGAAATTGATAAGAGAATATTCCCTATAGTGATTCTTTGATTGTTGCCTGACGGTCACAATAAATACTTTGATCAACAACATTTCTCGTGTCAGCACATTAAGAATCCACTTTCCCCAAGGCTGGAAAGCGGTCCTGACAACTCTCCTCTGTGAGCTCTCACTGCAAACTTGGCTCATGCAGTCAGTGACTAATTGACAATCAGTTAATTGACAATCATGTGCGGGCTCTTTCAAGTAAACATTTGTGAACTTGAGGTTCTCAATACACATCACTACTTTGAGTCTCAGTTTTGCTATTCAATATGTACTAATGAGGTGCAAAATATTAATTCTGACTCGAAAACGGCAATATGAAACCGCTTTCCAGCCTTGTAGTTCATGTCTGTATCAGTAATGTGAAATTAGGTGCTTGTTTGTCATGCTTTTTTCACCAGTTAACTATTTTTATTAGTATGATTTTTTTTCTTTTACAGATCTACATTATGGGCACATGTTGAAAAACTGTATTGTCATGTTCAAGTACAGGGGTAGGGAACTCCGGTTCCTGGAGAGAAATATCCTGCCTGTTTTAGAATTCTCCCTACTCCAAAATCACCTGATTCAAACGATCAGCCGCACATCAACATCCTCTGTAGAAAGAAGCCTGAAATGACTCTGATTATTTGAATCCGATGTGTTTGGAGTAGGGAGAGGTCTTAAACAATCAGGATATGGCTCTCCAGGAACCGAGTTCCCGAGCCCTGTTCTAGTAGATCTGCCTCAGAACATTCAGTTATGTCGTGTAGTGCATGCTGTGTCAGTAATGCATGTGACGTGCTTGAAAATAAAAACTGCTGTAACTTGTAACTTTGATTGGTCTGTTATTGCCAAATTTCTTTTTTGAGAAGTTGTGTAATTGGGCTTCCCCTAAAATTAAAAACGAGTATTGCTCTTCTGCTGGGATTTTATACAAATTATGGTGGAAACCAATATTTGAACTCATGAGTAATTAGATATATTTTTAACATAGCTGTAAAATCTTTAGAAAAGGCTTCATAATTTTCCTTCATTTGAAATTATTTTTCTGAAGGAAAATTCTTGAAGATTATCTTGTTGGGGAAAAAATCCTCAAACTTTCTTAAAAATATTTTTTTTGCAGTGTATAATTTAGCCTGTCAGGATAATCTTTTGGAGACATCTGACAATCAGGTCTTTGTTGTCATTAGGCATGGTTATCAGCTTTATGCTGTCAAACTATCATTGGGGTGCATACCCTATAGAAAAAAATCATTTATTAGCATCCGAAAGAATGATCTTTTCATAGCCTTATCAGCTTTTGCTTCTCCCTCTGCTCTGCTTTAACCATGTCTCTAGAAGGACTGAATTCTCCTGTCCAGCCATGTCTTGACACATGTCACCTAACCTAGCTTGAATGTCTTGTGCTTGCTCTCCCTCTCACAGAGGTACTATGGCAAGTCTCTCCCTTTTGGCAATGACTCCTTCAACATCCCTCAGATTGGCCTGTTGACAGTGGAACAGGCAATTGCAGACTATGCTGTCATGATCAGTGTGTTGAAACATGAGCTGTCAGCCACAAAATGCCCAGTCCTCGTTTTTGGTGGAAGGTAAGATTCCCCTGAAATCCATCCTCATCGAGCTTCCGAAAGGTTGTTGTATATATTAAATTCTCTTGATTTTAGATCACATCTTTTAATTAATTACTTTAAGAATTCAACTATGGGCTGAATGAAATACATGCCACCACAAAGTGAATGAGGATCTTTAATATTTGAATTGGAATTGCTAAATTCGAATAATTGCCTTAAAAATAAATTTGAGTTATATAAGTTGAATTCTTATTTCATTTGAATCATAGCATTGAAAAACTGAACCTGAATTGTAAAATTTGAATTCCTTAGTTTGGAACTGAAGTCCAATAAACTTGAAACTGTATGTCAAATTATAAAATGTATTTCAGTTTCCCTGAAACTACTCAAATTACCACTGTATATGGTTTCACTTTTCATTCTTTCAAACCAAGTGCAGTTCTTACGATTAAGTTTCAAATGAGCTATGACAGACATCCATATCCTTTCGGAGGAGCAATCGCGGAAACACAGATCTCCTCTTTGGCCAATCAGCACCTATGTTTTTGAGCATGTGACACAGTGGCTCTCTGGGAAGTCGAATCACCTTAGCAGCTTTTTAATCTATATAGAATCTTTCCTCAACGTTTGTGGCCTAAAGTCATAGGGTCAGGAATAAAAAGATGCTTCAAGTATAGGAGTAGTCAGTTGTAGTCAATTGTCTCCTATTCCGCCTGCCAACAACCCCCCCAATTCAGTTGTTGTTGTCATGCCTGAATTGAAGTCTATGCTCTCGGCATTACTGACGCCTATGGTGAAAAACAATGCCGAGCAGTGACATGCAATGATATTCTGCCTACACTAAAAATACTGTTTGCGTTTCACCAAGATTGTGAGATTTTAATTTAACTTTGTTATAGTTTACAGTGGAGTCAACCATGAATTGGATATCTATGCTTAGCATGACAAACAATTCCCAACATAATGTCCTGTGCCAGTAGAAATGATTCACTAAAGTGCTTTTACAGTTAGTTTTCTTCAGAACCATTGTCGAAGTCTTAAATCTTAATCTAACGTGCATCGGTCTGATCATCTTCTCCAGTTACGGTGGAATGCTGTCCGTCTATATGAGAATAAAGTATCCAAATCTTGTGGCTGGAGCTCTTGCTGCGAGTGCACCTATACTGTCAACAGCTGGGCTGGGGGACCCGAGGCAGTTTTTTAGAGATGTCACTGCTGTAAGTTGGCGTGCTATTTTTCTATTATTATGATTATTATTATGATTATTATTATTATTATTATTAGTCACAGTGTATATATATATATATATATATATATCACCCACCCTTAGTTGACAGGTGCCAGAAGTTGGTCAGTTCAATGCAACACATACATGAAACTATTTTCAGAAACAGCAGTTATCCCACTGAATATTATTTCAGTTATTGAAAAAAACAGAGAAATATTTGTTCCGAGTTTAAGTTAGTAAAGAAAACTCACTGAAATTTTTGAAGAGCCCAATATTCATTTTTATTCCTCTTGACTTTTTATTTAGAATTTGGGGAAAGGTGAGATGGGGTGCTGGCATCGAAACTGAGTAGGAATTACAATATTTAGAATTACATGATGTGATAAATTTATTTTTGGACGCTCATTGTACTACAGAGGCAGTCGTTAGCCTTTACTGTCCATAGAAAAATGGTAAACCACAAATCGTTGGGATATTTAATTATGTATTACAGTTGAACTATGTTCATGTTCCATTGCATGGGCAATACCACTCGCGTGTAAATCAATTGAACAAAAGTAACATGGGAGTAAGCGTGAAATGATATGAAAGAACGAATTAAATAAAATATAGTGTATACATTCATTATGTGATCATTTTTGTTTCTGGCATTTCAAAATTTTTTACACAAGTTCATTTTGCCTGCATCTCCTTGTTTTACGCACAGTGCTGGTTTGCATGTGCCTTTCAGACAGTATTTACAAATCAGTTTATGCCCATTTTTTGCAAACACAAACCTTTAGTAAATTAAGGCCTATCAGTTTTAAAAACAGAAAAAAGATTTTCTTGCAAACAGAACACTATTTGCAGATTACATTACAATTGCAAGAAACTCACAGTATTTTTTTGGAAACATTGCTTTTTTTTTTTTTTTAAACAGGATTTTGAGGCCATTTCTCCAGAATGCAAATATGCTGTGAAAGGAGCATTTCATCGTCTGAAGGAATTAAGTGAACTGCAGGGTAATTTTTGTGATTTGTTCCTCGGCCTACTCAAATAAAAATATAAAATTGGAAAAAAGATTTTAGACTTTAAATATGTTTTTGTTTATATGTTTTCTTTGTCAGATTACAGTAAAATTCAGTCCACATTCTCCCTGTGTAATCGTCCATCATCTGCTCAAGACATCCACCAGCTAAATGGCTTGCTGAGGAACGCATTCACGCTGATGGCCATGCTCGATTATCCTTACAGCACTCATTTCATGGGCAACATGCCTGCCAATCCTGTGAAGGTACAGGTTTGACTATATTCTTGATAGTGTTAAGTTTGCGATATAAGAAGGAGTGCACACTTACGCAACCTCATTATCTCAATTATTTTTACAAACCCTTTTGAAAATATCTTTTTTTTTTCGGTTGATTATTTTTGGGTCAGAGGTCACAACATGGAAAATGTTTTGAAAAAAAATGATTGTTGTCTCATTCTATATATAACAAAACCTGGTATTTGAACAGGGATGTTTTCAGTTGTTATATCCATTTCATCAGAACAGATGTGCACATTTTACACTAGTTAGCTCAAACAAGTAAATATTATGTTCTAATGTTTGTCAGGTTGGTTGTAAAACCATGCTCCGTGGATCTGACCTACTTACTAACCTGAGGGATACTGCAGGTACAGTGATGACTATCTGATCAATATTATACAGTGGATCTTCAGTTTAACGGAGCAGTAACCTATGGACTCCAGATTTAATGAACAGAAAATTGTGTCCAGTTCAATGAAAATTAGCTGCAATCGGCTACCTAGCCAGGAAATGGTGCTGTGGCGCAATAAACGGACAGAGACAGGTCCATGTATTGCCGAGTTGTGTATTCTTATCAATGGCTATTGTTTAATGGAGTAAGATTGTGTACATGTCTTTTGAACATGCTATTTTTGGTGCCTTATACAGTTGTTTTCAAGCCCTTATCTATGGAATCCAATCATAATGGAAATTAAAGTGAAAGGGCACTAACATCGCTCATGGCACCATTTAAAACTTTTCAAACAGGTTTCAAGCTTTTACTCACTATCTATTGATATATCTATATTTATATTTTTTTACTGTACTTGGTATTTTTAAGCCACAAAAACTATTTACTTTAATTTAAGAACCTGACCTTACGGATGACCCCTTCCCCTTAATGCGTTAAATCGAGGTTACACTGTATACATTTCACCAGGCATACAGATAGCAACTATTAACCACCATTTACATTCTCCACATTAGTTTCTTTTCCCAGTAGGACTTGTACTGTTTACCCTGGTGAATGTGAAGTACTTAGAATAGAAGACGAAATGGACATTATTTCGATATTACCAATAGGAGGTTGCACTGTCGGAGTAACATTTTACAAATTAACAAAATTACTGTATAATAATTGCTTTTTACCGGCATGTAGTGACACGTCAACCACTCCAAACTGAAGCTGGTCTGGTACAGTTGTACAGTACAGCTGGGGCTGTCATATGCAAAAGTCACCACAATAATTTGTTGACATAAAACAAAGTAATTCAGTGCTCTGCACGTGTGCATTTGTACACTTGCATGTCAGACTGTCTCTCAAACCCTAACCCCGGTAAGTTTTACCGCAATAAAAAATAAATAACCGCAGTCATTTTATCCCTAGCCAAAATAGAGCTTGGAGATAGTTGTCGATGAAAACTCTATTACAGTGGTGCTACTGTGTACAGCATGTGACGAAGATAACTGCTAAAACTGTTTATTCAGAGCGCTGTATGTTTCACTCTACAGCGATTGTGTACAACTCAACTGGCTTGCTGACTTGTTTCGATGCATACAGTTTGTATGTAGACTGTGCTGACCCCACTGGCTGTGGACTTGGCTTTGACAGCATGGCCTGGGACTATCAGGTAATAGGATCAATATATATGTATTGCAGAGACACAATTTTCCATCCATTCATTTTCTACAGCAGTCGTTTTTAAACTTTTTACACCTAGTATGATGTAAAAAAAATATTTACCTCTCAAAGTATCACCATCGTGACCAACATTAAAATACAGCAGTGCATCAACCTTCAATGTTGAGTGAAACTAGGCACTTTTCCCCCTAAAGTATATATATATATATATATATATATATATATATATATATATATATATATATATATATATACAGTGAACCCTCGCTACTTCGCGGTTCACCTTTCGCGGGTTCAGTGCTTCGCGGGTCTAAAAAATATTCGGGGGCATTGTAGTTTCGCCGAGCGGCACGACGAGGCGCTGGAGCGGTTAGACGGCCGGCGTGCGCCGAAGAGGAGAGTGGACGAAGAAGAGCACGTTCCCCTGGGCACGATTTGGGGCGACGTTTCGCGCGGTTCGGACCGTACCAGAGCTTTGGCCGGCGTGTGTGGCAGTTAAGCCGAAGAGGAACACCTTCCGCCCGGGCATGAGCGGAGCGCGAGGCTGTCAGTTATGAATGAATAAATAAAATAAGAAATAAATAAATGAAGAATGCCACCTTTCATTTCACAGGGCACACCGGACGGCGTACCAGCAGGTAAAAGTCGAAGTAATTAAATAAATACAAAAAGAAGTAATTGAATAAATACAAAAATAATGGCTGGGGAATAAAAAAATAATAAGTTTTAATAATTATTTTTTTTTGTTATAACATGAATTTCACTCTCTCTCTCTCTCTACCCGTATATATATATATATATATATATATATATATATATATATATATATATATATATATATATAAATTTATTTTTATTTTTTTAAGCATTTTTGAAGGTGCGCCGCTACTTCGCACTTTTTTTTTTAAGCATTTTTGAAGGTGCGCCGCTACTTCGCGGATTTTCAGTTTTCGCGGGTGGTCTCGGTCCCCATTAACCGCGATAACCGAGGGTTCACTGTGTATATATATATATATATATATATATATATATATATATATATATATATATATATATTATTGTAAGCCATTGTAACAGTATGGATGTTCTGAACATTAACACTGTCGGAATTTATCTTTAAATCAATGTTAGAATTTAATTTTAAACCAATGTAAACTCAAATTAATAATCTGACTCCAATTTGTGACTTTACCCAACTCTCACTCATCCAACAATATGCGCGCTCGTTCTGCAATAGAAAGGTATCAGGAAGCCGGCATTTTCACACACGAGTGGATTTATTCCTAACACACAAATCTACAACTTGAGTTTGGGTCCCTCTCAATACAGCTCTCTTTGTCTTCGCTGTTCAGCATTAATTTATAGACACAATATGCAAATGACACAGAGACAAAGGCATCCTGGCATGATTCTATTGGCTATGTGTATGCTGCAGTTAACTTTAGCTTGCTTCTCTTGGTCTTTCTTCAAGTGGTGGCCCCTCCTGCTTGTGGCTGAAGGGTCCAGTTTCTTGTCGACCCCTTCCCGCTCGAGGTGTCTGTCTGCGCCAGGCACCAACCTAAAACCTCCCAAACCTCACATTCTTTCACTTTCTTTTTCCAACTTCACCAGCCACACACTCAGCATTCCACAGAATAACAGTGACACAAGATGCAGGACATCGAATAAAACTAGCCAGGTTTCAACTCTTCCACTCCTTTATTCCCTCTCATGACCTCAGACAACTGAGGTCATCACTCGAACCCCTTATTTTATTGTTACACGAGCTAAAAATCAAACAATGAAAAGTTAGTAACAACTTACAAATCAATAGAATGTGAGGTAAAGCTCAATAGAGAGTTAGTAAAAGACTAAAGATCAATAAAAATGAGTAAAAATTAAAAATCAATAGAAAACTAGTAAAAATTAAAAATCAATAGAAAATTAGTAAAACTTAAAAATCAATAGAGAATTAGTAAAACTTAAAAATCAATAGAGAATTAGTAAAACTTAAAAATCAATAGAGAATTAGTAAAACTTAAAAATCAATAGAAAATTTCATTCCCTCCTCATGGCCTCAGGTCGCTGAGGCCATCTACACATACTCACATCCCGGACTCCCGGAGGGCCACAGCTGTCTCCCCCTCCTGGGGGTCCTTCTGAGGGATCATCATGTACTGGCCACCAGGAGGGAGCGGCCCCAACGTGCGTTCAATTGTCTTAACAGTTAATGATCTGATACATGGAATACAACAACATCCACATAACACCATAATAGCGGCAAACACAGCGATAGAAATCAGTACTGATGCAATCAGGCTTTTATATTTACCAAAGATGTTGAACCAGTCAGAATACCAACTGGTGTCCACACCTGAGTGCTCCTTCATTTTGTCACTTAACGTGCGCAGACCCTCCAATGCCTTGGTAAGGCGACCGTCAGGAGATGTATTGTTGGGAATCAGAGTACAACACTGATCCCCAAAAATACTACACACTCCTCCTCTTTCAGCCAACACCATATCTAAGCCCATTCTATTTTGGAATGCCATCAGAGATGTGGCAGCCAATTGCTCATGCACTGCCTGGAGTGCCGAGGTGGTGAAGTTCGCCAATCGTTGGACATTATAATGAACATAATTAATCCGGTCCACATTTTTGTTTACCGTAACAAACAGGAAAATACTCTCCCATCCTGCCGCAATTTGATCCACCAATTTATACTCGTCAGGGACCCCTCTTGGAACTCCAATTGCATCTATATACGTGGGATCTCCTGCACTCAACCATTCGTGCATGTCCCTTCTCTTCCTGTTAAGGAAGGGGACTCTTCCCCATTTTCTAACGTCTTCCCATTCCGTTTTGGCCATATCTAAGGCTGTCACACTAACTGGCATGATCAGCGTTACCAGGGCGCACTTACCTGAGGCATTGGTGGGAAGCCTATCGTACAGCACTTTCTCTCCACACCACAGCCAAACATCAGCACGAGCGAGAGGGATTCCTACTGGCAAAGACACATTTTCATTACACCATGACTCCTGGAGATTTCCAATCCCAGGGCCAGTCCCATTTAACTTTAGGCAGGTGAAATTTTGTTTTGCAACTTGGGTGTCAAAAATAGGCTCTTTCTTTTTTATTCCCACATCATTCCATGGGTGTGTCCAATTAAAATTGTCACCCAAGTGTTCACCTGTGTCGGTTGTTTACATTTCAGATTTAGCAGTAGTTGTTGTGTCTGTGTCAGCGTCTTACCATCATCTCGCTCTGCTCCATACCATACCATTACATGCTCCTTTCGCTCCATCACTTCTGTCATCCCGCATCCTATGTTCAAACGCCAACATCGTCCACACAAAGCACACGCCAGCAGGTAAAATAGTCAATAAGTTAAACATTTGCATCGTCATCGTCTTTGTTCAGACTCGAAAGTGTCTGACTTTGATCCAATTCATGCCATCTACACATTCCCTCTCTTGACCTGCCCGTCCGGGCGGTCAACCTCTAAGCTCAACCATGGCGGGCACAAATACAGGGGCCGGGCGCAACTGTGAGTTATGGTACCACTTCTGTCCCGCAGTTCCCAATTGGATGGCGTGTCAGGTTCTAGCCAGAACTCTAAACTGTCCTTATCAGCGAGATTGAGTCCACCTCCGGGAAAGCACCCGGAGGTTGATGTACGGAGCGATGTCCGACTCCAGTGATGCTGAGTTCACTGAGTACAAATATCTAACTGTGTTCCGAGATTACAAATTAAGCCTCGAGCTAACGCTCCAATTTTGACTGTTAATTGACAAATTTTAAAGCAACACAAATGAAATAGTAACCATTTATGCTTAAAATAAAAAATCCCAAAACTATAATAACGCAGATACCGAATTAAACCTCTATTTTTTTCTTTTTTTTTTTTATGGGAAGAAAAGGTGCTCTACAAGACATAGACAGCTCCAAGACCGCTGCAGTCTTCACCTCCTATTGTCTCATGATTGGCTCAATCCACCTACAGGCTGTGCCCACACTGATTCTGTCAACTGGGGGAGGGGGTAGAGACAGTAAAAACATTGCGGAGCTGTGGAGCCGAGCCCCAACTCAGTCGGGCCCTGGGTCCACAACACCTCTAGCAGAGACACACACAGAACTACCATTTCCGAGCGACCCTTCCCTGGAAATTTTGAAATTTAGTAATGTTCCCAAAACCAAAGAATTTGTAGTCGGTGCTGATATATGATCTCCCGATTGTGCAACAACTATGGGGTCTAGACCTCTAGTATGATGACGCTCATCAATATTCAATGCGATTTGTGGCTCGGCGAAAGTAAACAATTCATACCATTTCCGCTGCTCAGGGACAAGGCACGCGTGCGAGGCAACGCCAGTAGACATAACAAATATATAATTCTAACGCAAGATGCACTCATGACTAAATTTGGATGAGTGCATTTTTGATAAACCAAATCATGTTTGTGATCACATGTACAATGTGATATGTCAATTGGTGAATTGAAAGGGTGGCGGTTGCTAAACCACTCAGACCAGTGCAAGAACAGGGCATACCCACCGCGGGAGGATGGGAACCAGGTTTCAGAGCTGCCCTCAAATGTTTCAGTTCAGTTTAGCCACTGGGAAGGAAAAGAGCACGACATATGCTCCCTCCGACGGATGTGCAGAGTCAAGTTCAGTCCCATCCGGGAATGCCACTCGAATTCCAGTGTTCGTTCAGTCAATGGCAGTGACTCAGGCACTCTTGAGAGTCCACATGGCTCAGTGGGGGTTGCGGAAGGAGCTCATAGCTCGCCCCAATATCCAGCACCATCGAAAACTTGTCCATCCACCGTCCCCGGAATGCTAGGACCTGCTAGTCCTCGAACGCTGACGCTCCGCGGCCCCCTGTCATGGAATGGGGTACGAGCGGGTTTGTGTCAAGTGCGTTGGGAGTGGGTAACGGTGGCGCCCCCTGCGCTGGTGGAGCTCTTTGTGACAGATATGGCACCGGAGGATGGCACATTCCAGAAAGTGGCTCGGCATGGACAGCTCATCACCCAGTGACCCCACACCCCGCAGCCAGAGCACACCCCACTCACAACCCCCGTCTGTAACCACCCATATCTCTGTTACTGCAATCCCAACCTCGTTGACTGGCCTGCTATGGACAGCAGCCAGTCTGCTGTGGCGCTGCGTCACCCGAACCTTGCCCAGAAGCAGCAGAAGTGGAAGGAGCAGCTGCCTCCTTTTTTCTTATCTCTCTTGGCCTTCTAAACCTGCAAGTACAACAATTTTAGTCACGCTCCTTAATCCAATCCCATATTTTCCTTTTCTGATGTCGTGCAAAATTATGTACAAAATGTGTTCTACTTAGCCCGAGTAGCATTTCTCATTGATGGACTATTTCGCCTGATTTCTGCCACTGGGAGGGGCACGCCCTTGTGGACGGCCAACTGGAACAGCTGTGTAATGTCGACATTATTGGATGGGTCACTGCCGGAAGTCTCACTCTATTCACGTCTCGCCCTGGCCACATAGACCAGGCCTGTCTCCCTTTTCCCCACCTGAAAGACACAGCAACATCGACCCCAACGGGCCAGAAATATCTGATGCACGGCACAGCCAATCTCACCTGAGGTGTCCCCATTTAGCTGGTGACCATCATGCTGGTCAGCAGATCTGGCCTCGGCCTCAAGTGAGGATAGTTCCTCTGAAATAAATTTTGTCCCGCTTGTAACTCTGTATAAACCTCTTAGTCTGGTGTCTCCTTTGTAGGAGATTTCAACCAACGTGACCTCTTTACAACGTGTCAAATAAACCAATGTTGACCTTTCTGCTATCTTTACAGCTGTGAGAGCTGTTACTAACCCCTCCTTCCCCCTTGGGTAATTACAAATGTCTTATCTTCAAACTTCTTCCAAGCACCCAGTATCCTGGCTTTACTAGATTACTGCCCCTGCTGGGAGACGGAAAGAGCTTTGTCACTCTAAATTTGCGCCTGTCTTTTGTTTTCCTAACATTTTTCACATATGGTCAACTAAAGTTGCTTCAACATCTATTTCCCATTTGTTCTTAAATTTGAGGTATTCTATAAGTTCTTCCAAACAGTGTTTTACAATGTCTTAGTCCTAAATACAATGAACTACGATACAATGGAAAATATCAGAATAACATTCATACATCCAACATGAGACACGTGCTTGAGACCACTTCAGGGTCATTTTTGTCTGAAATATCTCCTCTACAACAACTTACCCTTGCGTTAAGTGAGTAATTTTCCATAAAAACAGTGCCACTAATTCGACATTAACTTCAAGTATCACTGCTGTGGTGCTGTATTATATGGAAAAGTCTGAACAATCCAAGAAAATTTTGCCCTATCCTGGACTGGGTGTGTGTTATCTAGTCGCGCATCCAATGTGAATATATCTTATATCTCCCTCCTTGTTGAGGAGAACCTCTGGGATGGTAGTGGTGAGGCGCTATTTGAAGCATTCTCTGGCCTTCTGGTCACACTGGTCACATGTCACCTCAAACCTGTGGAGATAACTGGAGGTGTGGCAATTGCCAGTGAGAAGAGACAAATTATCTTCCTTCCAAAACTTTCAGTTTTGCATAAATTTTGTGTAATAACGTCAATCAATCATTCACTTGATGCTTGAATTTAATTACTCCAATCTTTCTCCAAAAACAATTTGAAAATCAATACTCGGGAGTGCAATAGGGATTCAGGTTGATCAGGCCTGTCCACCCATCGCATCCTAAGTACTGTAAGGGCTTGCCGGTGACCTCAAACAATTTTCTGTCCTGAGGCCCGTCCCTTAAACATTCACTCAAACCACATATGCATCCAAACACTTTTTCTTTCACACTTTCATTCACCAAACGATACTTTCCAATTCCACACAGAGACCCCTCCCTTGGCGCGTCCGCCTTGATTTCACTGAGATTTGTGCTGGCAGATCCATAATTTTGCCTTAATTTAGCCAGCGTATGCCAAAATTTACAACTGTGGGTCTCTGGATTTTCCCATTCACTCCCCGTGAAGTTGTTTCTCCTCTCAAGGACGTAGCTGACGAAACTGCACCTGTGACATCAAACAGCTCATAGATGCGAATGTTAGCAGTCTGGTATTTATGGAATGATGTCATATCCTCTAAAATTGTCATGTCAGCGTTCGCGTCGTACAGTCAAAAAAAACATCTGTCTTCCACCTTTGTCACATTTAATACACATCAGTTAATAAATCATCTACAAAACTATTTAGTCCAACTTTAAATTTGGTAAACCAATCTCCAATGGCTAGATATTCCCCTTTCCAAAGATTTTCTTTCAACATGTTCATAGAATACTTCACTTAAAACTTATCCCAAAACCATAATCCCTTTGCTTAAAAAGTTAAATTTTAATAAGATTGTCGCCGCCCTGCTGTTCCTCAGGCATCCCCTGCATGTTTCAGTATTTAACTTGTGTTCTAATTCCCTGCTAATTTGTATTTATTGTTAGGTTGAATACATATATTTTATCCCGTACCTTACTACACTAGCACTGCAAAAAAAATTGCTCCACAGTGCGACCCATGCTCGACCACATGAGAACACCTCAAGTAGAGGCAGATGCCTGAAGATTAGATCGTCAGCAACATCGAGGGGGGTGCCGAGACACACCTCTGAAACAAAAAGACTGTGACCTTCTTTCGAGAGCACCAAAAGGCATATCTTCCTTTTCAATCAGTTAACGACTGCCATTGATGCCTGTTTTTCCTCTTGTGTCTGAAATGTTTACATGTTCCTGCTGGTGCTTCCCCCCGGGGCCAGCATGGGCGTCTCCACACTCCCCTGCTGTTCTCCGCGCACCCTCTCTCTCATTATTCACAGCCTGTTCGATCAATTGTATGGTCGCTGGTGCCATCCTTGAATCGTTATCTTTTGCATCTCAAACCATTCTGCTCCCCCCCATTAATGGCGCCGTCGGATCGGGCGGCGGCTCAAACACATACTGTTGCGAGTCTGGCAACTGTGGATAAATGCCTCTCAGACATTCCGTCTTTTCTTCCACTTTTTCAATCACTTCATCCTCTTTCTCTGACTTCCTCCCCCTACTTGGGAATGAGCATCTAACTTCAAAGGGCTGTGAACTCTTTGTTACAGCACACTCATGATTTTACGATTACACCTCTACCCATTGCCTTCTGTAAATTCTTTCTCACTCTTATTTTTCCTTTAATTTTCCAAATTCACTGTAGCCTTACCAAAGCCACTCAACCAATCAAGGTATCAAATCACAAACTACAAAGTCAGGAACCACCTATGCTCTTGCAAAGTTTTCTCATGCTCTCAAAAGCTTCATTCAATTATGATTTCTTAACACCAATCTTTTTTCTTTGTGTCATTTCCATCTGTGCATTTCATTCCAGTTACTAATTACAGTTACCTTAATAGAAAGACCATCAACTAAAGTATGAAACATAAAATATTTATTTCTTCAATTCCTCCTTACAGCAGACCCTAATTCTTATCCTTTTCATTTGTTCAAGTCACACCTTCTTTAATACTGCCTGTTTCATCATCCTCCTTTCAATGGAACATTAATTGTTCCTTTCTCTTTTCTTATTGAACTTCCAATCTCTACACTGACACAATTTCTTCTCTTTTCTCTAGCTTTCTTTCTTTCTCTTTTCTTATTTCATCCCTACTTCATGTTTTTCTTCTCTTTTTTATGTTTCATTTTTATGAATTTATCCTTAATCTCCGTGCCACACCCGAGACCACTATCACACTTACTCTCCTTCGCCATCTTGAAATCCACTCGTGTGTGTCCCAACCACTTCTTACGCAGAACAATTTTAGCCTTCATATTCACACAGCTTCCACACAGACACGTAAATCCCAGATTTTAAACCGTGTCCCGATACGTAAATCCCAGATTTTATACCGTATCTTAACCACGAATAGTTCCAAACTATTCTAGTAGGTAAATCCCAGATTTCAGACCCTACTAACGTCCACACTGTTACACTTTTTATTTTTTTTTTAACTATACTACTTTACTTTTGCGCCATTAATTATGCTAGAAGGTAAATCCCAGATTTTACACCCTAATAGCGTCCAACACTTTTACGCTTACTACGTTCCGCTCCTCCTTCCTCTTATAATTTAGCGTTGCCAATGTGCAGAATTTGAAAGGGTTCTGCTTACCTTGTTTCACTGTGGGCCCAAGAGGAAAGATGGTCGGATGTGTGGCTCTTTTATACTTTATCCTTTCTCAGGTCATCACCTGGTGTGGACGTGCGAGACCCAGTCTCATGTGGTTTTTCTCGAAGTTCCAAACTTCTTTTACCTCTCATGCATCACGTCGGGGTCACCATAAATTGTTGGAATTTATCTTTAAATCAATGTTAGAATTTAATTTTAAACCAATGTAAACTCAAATTAATAATCTGACTCCAATTTGTGACTTTACCCAACTCTCACTCATCCAACAATATGCGCGCTCGTTCTGCAATAGAAAGGTATCAGGAAGCCGGCATTTTCACACACGAGTGGATTTATTCCTAACACACAAATCTACAACTTGAGTTTGGGTCCCTCTCAATACAGCTCTCTTTGTCTTCGCTGTTCAGCATTAATTTATAGACACAATATGCAAATGACACAGAGACAAAGGCATCCTGGCATGATTCTATTGGCTATGTGTATGCTGCAGTTAACTTTAGCTTGCTTCTCTTGGTCTTTCTTCAAGTGGTGGCCCCTCCTGCTTGTGGCTGAAGGGTCCAGTTTCTTGTCGACCCCTTCCCGCTCGAGGTGTCTGTCTGCGCCAGGCACCAACCTAAAACCTCCCAAACCTCACATTCTTTCACTTTCTTTTTCCAACTTCACCAGCCACACACTCAGCATTCCACAGAATAACAGTGACACAAGATGCAGGACATCGAATAAAACTAGCCAGGTTTCAACTCTTCCACTCCTTTAACACATACAAACATAAATAAACCTCTAATAATAATAATTCCCCAAATACCTCAAAATTAGGTGTGATACGTCGATAAGAAAACAAGCGAGCGTTCGACTTGTGTGTGACAAAGAGAAACAATGCATGAAAATCATCAAATTGAAATCATTCTTTGTATACTCAATCTTCAGAATCACCCTAATGTCATTGTTCCTATTAATTTAGACCACAGGTGTCAAATTTAAGGCCCGGGGCCAGATCTGGCCCGTGTCCTCATTTTATTTGGCCGCTCACTAAGTCAGTCATTGTACCCTGATTTACATTTCAAATTCTCAGTCCAACACTCCTAACCATCTTTTCTTCTGTCTCCTAACCAATCGACCTCCTCTTCTTCATTTTGACCAACAGTAGCCCAATTTCCACCAGCACCTGGAAGCTCAACAGAATCATTGGTGGTGGTTGTTAACATGCGCTGATCAAGTTGATACTGAAGTCACTATTGCGATTTGCATATCTGGTTTTGGATAATGTTTTTATGTACTTCCTCACCCAACCATTCCCATTTACCCAGACTTGGGAACGGCAATAGAAATAAATTGCCTTGTGACCCCAAAAGACCGTTCTACATATTTGCCATATAGAAAGGGCTTTGTTGCAGCTCCAGCGCTTGTGAAATGTGCTTTATAAGTAAAGTTGTATTGTCTTCTTACCTGCTAATTTATATTACACCATATGGAAAGTGCTTTGTTACAGCTCCATCTGTTGGAGAAATGCACTCTAAAATCAGATTGTATTGAATTGTATTGTATATTTCATATTGCTTTAAAAAATGTATTGGATTTTTTTCTTGAGTGAAATCTTAAATGGCAGTTTTCTACATTTATCCGTGTTGCAGGCATGCACAGAAATAAATCTGTGCTATGAGAGCAACAACATCACAGACATGTTTCCAGCAATGACTTTCACTGAGCAAGAACGCCTACAGTACTGCTCCAAGCGCTGGGGTGTGATCCCGCGACCAGGCTGGCTCAAAATCCAGTTTTGGGGTGATGGTGAGTACTGAAAAAATATACAATAATATTTTTATTCAGCATTCAGACCTGTGGCATACAAATAATTGTGATCATTTTCACGACTTTACATTGTTTTTGAATTGACAATTTTGAAAGAATCTTTACAGAACATTAATCTAAATAGAGAGTAAGTACCCCAACATTTTATATTTTACATCAAAATGAAAAATATGATAAACTTGGAAAACTATTAAAAAAAAATGTTTTTTACTTAACTGTACAGCAAATGTGGAATATAAAAATAACACTGAACTACAAAAAAATACCCCCTAGGAATAACAAACACCTTAAAATTAAAGATTATTTTTGCTGCTTGGATGGTGGTGGCTAAACTGCTAATTCTCATAAATTCTCAAATCCCCTATGCAAAAAAACAAACAAAATCAAATTCATTCCTGTCAACAAAAGTTTTATAACATTCTTACTGTACATACTGCAGTGCATAGCATCATTCACAATATTATTAATTTCATTTAGGATGTTAAAATTCAGGCGGACAATGGTGTAGGTAGAAGCAGGGCAAAATGGGCACTGCCACTGATTTATTTGTGCTCTTGTGTCTGCCTTTGTTCAGCGCTTTCCAGTGCGAGCAATATAATTTTCTCCAATGGTGATCTGGACCCATGGGCAAATGGAGGGGTAAGTGATTAAAAATGTGAGGGAGTTAAGTGTACTGTAAAACTAGAGCTTTGTTTTCTTTAAAGGTGCGCAAGTCTTTGAGTTCATCATTGATAGCTATCAATATTGCTGGGGCAGCCCATCATCTGGATTTAAGGTTTGCAAGATACTGCCTTCTCAAAGTCATACAAAAAAAGAAAGAAAAATCTCATCACATTCTTCATTGATAATACAGAGGGTCCAATGTTGCTGATCCAGCATCAGTAATTGAAGCCAGGAAAACTGAAGCAGACCTTATCACACACTGGGTGGAGTTGGAGAGAACCAGAATACAACGGTTGCCTTGATAGTTAGTAAAGGTGTTCTGCTTTTTGGACAGATTTTTTAGATTTTCAACATCTGTTTATGCACTGCAATGTGGATATAAAATGTTTAGCTAAAAGGTTTGCCAAGGCCAATTTCAAAATAAAAGCGCGAAATATAAATGTGTGGACTATGATGCCTTTGAATTTAATTAATTATTAAATTGCTATATTAAGTAGATTGGATTATTCCTCTATTGTCATGGTGCGCATTTTGCACAAGGAAAGTCCATCTGTCCACTTGTTTGTGATGGATTTCGTGAGGTTCGTATTCATTCTGTACTTTTTGCAAGTGGACTATATTCTGCAAACACATCAATCCATGTGACGATCGCTGCTGTCAATGGACAGAAACAACTAGGGGCGCCATGCAGGAGGTGACACTGGAGTGAATTTCTTTGTCTCATCACTTCAGGGGGTAAAAAAAGCCCTTCCCAAACCATAATAATTAAAAAAAAAAAAAAAAAAAGAACAAAAAACAAAGTCCTGATCTATCTCAACCCAGTGAAGACGGCTTTTCAAATACAACTGGTTTAGTTATGTTAGAGCAAGAATAATTGAAGTACATCATTTTCAAGTGTATTTAAGTACAGTACAAACACAATTCCAGTGAAGTTGGGACGTTGTGTAAAAAAAAAAAAAAAAAGGAATAAAATATTTTTTTAGGATTAGATAAATTGTCATTTACATACATGTTTGTTTCCATACGTCACTAACGTTTAGTCACAGATTCTCTAGCGCTCATATCAGTCATGGAACAGATTTTGAGATCAGTTTAAACAGTTTGGTTTAACTGTATATGTTTGTTTTACATGATTTACTAATAAGGTTTAGCAGGAGCACTAATGCTAGCCACTGCGTTTGGTTAACAGTTTTCGGATACGGTGCTATTTTTGTTAATTTCATTTCTTGTTTATGCCCGCCAGGAGCTGTAAGCGATTGGCGATTGGAACCAGATATCTGTTTTGAGTGCTACTATCATTTACAAATTAAATTCCTCCTCAAATCAGATTTTTTGAGCCAACTGTCCAATGCAGTTTTTTAGCAAGTGTCCAAATCGTATTTGGCCTTGTTCAGACTAGGCCACATCATTGACTCATCTGACAGGTTGCAGTCGTAACAACGTTGGCGTCCTCCAGAATGTGTAGTGTTCAACGTCATAATTGCAACAGCGGTAACACATGAAATACTTTCATGAATGGATTTGTTTTGAGCCCCTCAAGCTTTGCTTGTGTGGCGCTATCTACCCACTGACCAATAAGGTAATGCGTTTCCTCCTCTGCTCAGCGACTCCTGTTTTCAATTTCTACAATGTGCTCCATTAGTTACCGCTCCGGACCTCGATTGGCGTGCTCTGCTATGGCGGATTGGGTCACTCGCATAGAGTGAGATCACAAGCATTGAAAACAGATTAGTGTGTTTGGAGCTGTCCAGACTGATTTGTATCCGGTCCAAATAGGATATGAAACTATACCTACCAAATGTGGTTTCAATCCATCTCGCGAAAATAAATCATGTGCTTTGTGACTGCTCAGACTACAAAAAAGCAACAAGTTTTAATCTAGATGGGCTAAAATTCCCATTTTGGCTGGCAATCTGAACAAGGATTTATATAGCTCGCTTGAAATTGCTATCACTACACAAACACCTCAGTCTATGTGCATTATATCGGACTTATTTGGCCTTTTATTTAGTTGAGTATTCAGTTGGGAAACAACATTTGTTTAACCAAGGTACCTATTTTTTACAAAAATCCCACAATTAACCAGTACGGCAAAATGTAAGAAAGAATGTATGCACCAAAATAAGGAACTTGTCTACTCTCAATTTAGTAACAAATGTACTTTGTATATAATATGTGTGTGGACAATATTGTTTGGATTATTGAAAATCGCCCTGTGCTTGATTGTCATTGAGGGTCTCTTCCGCAGGTCCGTTTTACAAGGCTGATCGCAGGTATTTTTAGGCCGTTTCACCAGGTAATCGTGAAGACTTGAGGTCGCACTGTGTAATGTGATGAGTTGCGCCGGCCACCCGTGTTCACAATAAAAAGTTTGGAGTAAAGTAAATGACTTGAGTGGTTATTTCCCTGGGTGAAGTTACCACTCAAGGAATATTTTGAGTCTTCAGTTTATGAAATTATGTAAATGTAACAACACAACATTAAACAGCATGCAGATGTTCAGGATGAACAGGTTTAACTCTTGTGCTATTTGAGTACACACGGTGTATTTGTCCTTGGCAGGAGTCATGTGGAAAGGTGAATTCCAGAGCTTTTTATTCCTCTCCAGGTGCTCTTAGAGGAATGTGGTTAAATTACTTCCTTGTAGCAGTAGGGTGGAGACTTTGAGGTGTAGACCTATTTCAGTAATTCTCACTTCCCTGTTTACAGGAAGGAAATCACAAGGCAGCAAGACATTTTAATTCAGAAGTCAGATTTTCACACCATCAGGTAAAAAGTATTTATGTGATTAACTTTAACCCATCTTTGATTAACGTGTACAGTTTATCATCTACAGAGATATGTCAATTACGCACAGAGTGACGCAAAGGCTATTATTTTGTTCATTCTGAAAAGCAGCAAATACTGTCTGTGCTATTATACGTCAGTTTTATTGTAAATTTAAGTTACGTATCAAATGCAAACAAGGACTGTGTGCATCTGCGTTAGTTGACTGTGCCCATGATATATTCCTATAAATCCATATCTACTATAATGTATTTTCCATTGTTCAGAATGTATTTTGTTTTAGTTGTCTCTTTGTTTCCTTACATCATATGTAGATAATTGTTTGATCCAGCTGTTTTCACCAAGGGTTAATTGCCTGTTCAGTTCCAATGCTTTATGTAATTTTTGTGTTGTACAGCAGGGGTCACCAACCTTTTTGAAACAGAGAGCTACTCTTTGGTTACTTGAAAACGCAAAGGTCTACTAGCATGATACACGCTTCTGAAATATGCAATTGGATGAAATGGTCTAACCAGTGGTTTGCCGTCAAAGCCGTCAATGCTAGCCTACCATAATCAAGAAATGATGATATAGATAAATATATTCTTGCTATTTTAGCCCACAATGGCCGAAGGAGGAAAGGAGGTCACTCAGTAGTGAAGTAGACTCAGTAGGTGTGAAGTACATGGCCCGCTACTTGTCTTTAATCATAGTCATTGTTTAATAAAAGACCAAGTGTGAAGTTTTATATATATATACAGTGAACCCCCGGTTATCGCGGTTAATGGGGACCGAGACCACCCGCGAAAACTGAAAATCCGCGAAGTAGCGTCGCACCTTCAAAAAAAAAAAAAAAACACCGTGTATATATATACTTCGCACCTATATATATATATATATAGGTGCAAAGTAGCGGCACACCTTCAAAAATGCTTAAAAAAAAAAAAAAATATATATATATATATATATATATACTGGTAGAGAGAGAGAGAGTGAAATTCATGTTATAACAAAAAAACAAATTATTATTAAAACTTATTATTTTTTTATTCCCCAGCCATTATTTTTGTATTTATTCAATTACTTCTTTTTGTATTTATTTAATTACTTCGACTTTTACCTGCTGGTACGCCGTCCGGTGTGCCCTGTGAATGTTATGATCCTCCAGCAGAACTGGAGGATTGAACAGGACTCTCCAAACGCAGACCCGGGAAAAAAGGTGGTGATACAAAGATATTTATTATCACAATATAGTCAGTGTAATCAGCGCGTCTCGCAGCAGCTGACGACATGGCTCGAGACGATCGCTGGAGGAACGCCCACACAGCTGAAAAAACAAAAACACACGCGGCATGACAGGCACGGATCATGACAGTGAAATGAAAGGTGGCATTCTTCATTTATTTATTTATTCATTTATTCATTCATAACTGACAGCCTCGCGCTCCGCCGGTGCCCGGGCGGAAGTTGTTTCTCTTCGGCTTGACAGCCACACACGCCGGCCGGTCTCCTTCGGAGCTCACGCACGGTCCCGAACGAAGCAAAATGTCGCCCCCGATCGTGTCCGTCGCCACCAATCGTGTCCGGGGGAACCTGTTCTTCTTCGTCCACTCTCTTCTTCGTCCACTCTCTTCTTCGTCCACTCTCCTCTTCGGCACACGCCCGCCGTCTAACCGCTTCAGCGCCCCCTTGTGCCGCTCGCCGAAACTACAATGCTCCCGAATATTTTTTAGACCCGCGAAGCACTGAACCCGCGAAAGGTGAACCGCGAAGTAGCGGGGTTTCACTGTATATATATATATATATACATATATATATATATATATACATATATATATATATACATATATATATATATATATATATATATATATATATATATATATATATATATATATATATATATTTAGTTAATGAACCTTAAAAGCCAAACTTACTCCAATGCATGTTCGTTTTTTGTACTCAAGAAGAAAAGGGTCAAAATAACTGATTAGAGTTCCGATATTTTAGTTTCTTCGATTTCTGGAGTTCAGGAAATAGTACAAATACAGATATCTGGGCGGCTTTTTCTTAATCTCACGAGAAACTGTACTCGAACGAGCGCAATCGAAAAATGGCGCGCTGATCTCAGCCCAGCCTCACATTTTCTAGGAGGTTTTCTATGTCATGTGTCATGTAGGTTGAATCGGTCGTCCTTGCTCCTTCCCCCGGCCCGTTCCACGTTCCACGTCCACTGCTGACCTTCTCAGGCAGGCGGCAGTCTCTCAGTCTCTCCTTCCCCTGTAATCTTGTTGGTGTGCAGATTGTGTGGTTGTATGTTTTCCCAGATCAACTTGTTATGTTTTTTGGTGTTATTGATAGCGCCCCTGTGACGTCCCCCAACTTGAAATGTTTGTATCTTCTATGGCCGATGTGGAGAATGTGTTTGATCGTATTTGTCCATGAAGTGCTATCTGGTTTGTCATCAGTTTGACCTGAGAAGATTGAATCTCTTTGTTCTGAATGAGAGTGTGGGTCATGAAAATACTATGTGTGCAAGTTTGAGGTCTTACATTCAAACTAAGTAATATAAATTTAGCATATGAGAATAATATAATGAATCAGTAAACGCCATGACTACAATCCTTGTCAATCCTATCTATGCACAGTACTTTCATTTGATAAATGCTTTTTGTTTAATCAATGTTTAACATATTCAGTAAATATGAACCTGCTAAATTAAATAATTGACCTTCTGTCCCGTAAGTGTTTAAAATAATGCAGGCAATTGTAATACAATCCTTCAATATATATATATATATGTCCCAGCTATCTGCGGGCAGTAGGCGGGGGACACCCTGAACTGGTTGCCAGCCAATTGCAGGGCCCACAGAGACGAACAACCATCCGCGCTCACACTCATACCTAGGGGCAATTTTAGAGTGTTCAATCGGCCTGCCATGCATGTTTTTGGAATGTGGGAGGAAACCGGAGTACCCGGAGGAAACCCACGCAAGCACGGGGAGAACATGCAAACTCCACACAGGATGGCCGGAGCCGGGATCGAACCCACGCCCGATGCTGTCTCTCACTGTGAGGCCATCATGCTAACAAGTCGGGGCACCGTGCTGCCCATCTGATAACGTAAATGGGCCTATTTTGTATATTGTATATATTCTCTGCTGTTTGGGTTAAATTCTCTCCATACGTGCACAATTCCCATTTTGCTCATTAGTGTGTTGATTTATATGTATACATATATATATTTATATAAATATAAATATATATATATATATATATATATATATATATATATATATATATATATATATATATATATATATATATAGAGCAAATATGTAGGTGTGTGTGCGTGTGCAATTATTAATACAAGTAGTGTATAAAAACATGATTAGAAATACACAAACTGATTACATAAAGTTACTTGAGGTTAATGTGGTCTTCAGCTTATCTTACATTTTAACAGTACGTTAAAAGATCATAAAAATTTATTTTTCTTTCTAATGTTTCAAAATTAATCACTTTATCGAAATGACGAGGTGTTAAGTTTACATCCGTGGGGCCAACTACAGCTAATAAAGCAAAAGAATATTATTTCCTGTTTTCTGCCAAATATTTAATACGTTAAATATGCTGTGAAACTGCTGCCTTAATTTCGCCACCCATCCAATGCTACGCCAGTGCCCTTCATGCTATATTTGTTAAACAATATAAAGATGGAATGCTAATCAATTGCTCTTTGTGCTCTCAACAGTCACAATGCTGTACACAGAGTTACTGCAATTCTGGAATGAGTCAGTGCATGCAATGGATAACAAGGACTGGCAAGGCGCTCTGGAAAAGCTGGAACAGATCACGGAACCTACATCTCGCACTCTTTTCAATGCTGCATCAGCACACCTGTCTCTGGGACACCTGGAATCTGCCCTTAAGGTGAATTGCATGCTTTGGTATACAGTCTTGTAAGAGTAAACCTGATTAACAGACACAGCATATACTGTGGTTTGAGTTGAAACAAAATGTTTCACTGGCTCACATAAAGCCAGACTAAACTTTGCCTGTTTTAGGTCAATTGGGATTAACTAAGAAAATAATTTACATTTGTTAAATGCTAAAATCATCAGAGAAGGGTTTTTATTTTTTTGTTACTTTCTTCAAAGTCATAAATTTATATGACATTTCATTAATATTTGGTACCATTTCTTTTAAACGCAAAGTCCCGGGCCAAAACAATAAATATCAAATCGCAAGATTCCCACCATAGTTGACAGAAATTTTGTCCCATTCCTCCTGGCAAAACTGGCGTAACTGAGCCAAGTTTGTAAGCCACCTTACCCCGCCCATGCTTTTTCAAGACTGCCTTTAAGATTTCAATAAGATTGAGACCAGGTCCTTGTGATGGTCACCTCAAAACATTGATTTGAACGTTCTTAAAACAATTTGTAACTAGTTTGGCAATATGCTTTGGGATAGAGTTGAGCAATTAATCGAAATTCAATTATGATTACTATACTCAACGTTATAAAAATGGCATAATCATTAAAAAAAACTTGGTATTATATATAAAAATACTCATACATACATTAAAAAAAACAACAACATAAGTTAATCACAAGTAAACTCAAATGCAGCACTGTTTGTTTATACAAGGAA